>NW_024378288.1:0-10283 GCF_016835505.1 Polypterus senegalus
ATTTTCAAAGTTTGTAAACCGTAAAAAACGAGACAAATATTATACGGCCATTTATTTATTGAGGAAATGTTACATATTTGTGAGTGGCAAAAGTATGTTAGTTTGAAGGTGAAATTTGAGACAGGTGTTTTCAATCAATGAGATGACAATCAGGTGTGAGTGGGCACCCTGTGTTATTTAAAGAACAGAGATCTATCAAAGTCTGCTCTTCACAACACATGTTTGTGGAAGTGTATCATGGCACGAACAAAGGAGCTTTCTGAGGACCTCAGGAAAAGAGTTGTTGATGCTCATCAGGCTGGAAAAGGTTACAAAACCATCTCTAAAGAGTTTGACTCCACCAATCCACAGTCAGACAGACTGTGTACAAATGGAGGGAATTCAAGACCATTGTTACCTCTCCAGGAGTGGTCAACCAACAAAGATTACTCCAAGAGCAAGGCATGTAATAGTCAGCGAGGTCACAAAGGACCCCAGGGTAACTTCTAAGCAACTGAAGGCCTTGCTCACATTGGCTAATGTTCATGAGTCCACCATCAGGAGAACACTGAACAACAATGGTGTGCATGGAAGGGTTGCAAGGAGAAAGCCACTGCTCCCCAAAAACATTGCTGCTCGTCTGCAGTTTGCTAAAGATCACATGGACAAACCAGAAGGATACCGGAAGAATGTTTTGTGGACGGATGAGACCAAAATAGAACTTTTTGGTTTAAATGAAAAGCGTTATGTTGGGAGAAAGGAAAACACTGCATTCCAGCATAAGAACCTTATCCCATCTGTGAAACATGGTGGTGGTAGTATCATGGTTTGGGCCTGTTTTGCTGCATCTGGGCTAGGACAGCATTCCTTGATTGATGGAACAATGAATTCTGAATTATATTAGAGAATTCTAAAGGAAAATGTCAGGACATCTGTCCATGAACTGAATCTCAAGAGAAGTTGGTCATGCAACAAGACAACGACCTAAGCACACAAGTCATTCTACCAAAGAATGGTTAAAGAAGAATAAAGTTAATGTTTTGGAATGGCCAAGTCAAAGTCCTGACCTTAATCCAATTGAAATGTTGTTGAAGGACCTGAAGCGAGCAGTTAATGTGAGGAAACCCACCAACATCCCAGAGCTGAAGCTGTTCTATACGGAGGAATGGGCTAAAATCCCTCCAAGTCGGTCTGCAGGAATGAGCAAAAGTTACCGAAATGTTTAGTTGCAGTTATTGCTGCAAAGGGGTCACACCAGATACTGAAAGCAAAGGTTCACATACTTTTGCCACTCACAAATATGTAATATTCAATCTTTTTTCCTTAATAAATAAATGACCAAGTATAATATTTTTGTCTCATTTGTTTAACTGGTTTCTCTTTATCTACTTTTAGGACTTGAGTGAAAATCTGATGATGTTTTAGGTCAAGTTTATGCAGAAATATAGAAATTTCTAAAGGTTTCACAAACTTTCAAGCACAACTGTATATTTAAATCAATGTGTGTGTATGTATGTATGTTCTAACATCACTATCTGAACGGCTGGAGTGATTTTCATGAATTTTAAAACATTTCTCATTGGTCAACTATAAATTCTGTAGGGTGAAATCAACCCTAACCCACCCCTTCTGAGTAGGGTGGGTAGTGACCTTATGGTGTTGTATACATGTCATCATCCAGTTGACACTCAAACGACCACCAGAGGGTGAACTGGGGTGACTGGCAGCATTCGTTTATGTTTGAGCACCACCACACCCCTGTTGCTTTTGAAATTAAATAGAGTTGGCCAGTTCCGAGCGTCAACTAGATGATAACATACATACAAGACCGCAAGACAAGCACATTAGTGAGTCTTAATTGTAAATTTATTTTTATTTTTAAAGTTGTTTTTTTTAAATTATATTTTTCTCAAACAATTAAAAAAAAAAAAAAACACTTTATTTTCCTTCCTGGGCAACGCTGGGTATTTCAGCTAATTAGTTACTAACGAAGCAAGAGACTGGAAAGAAAACTTGCAGCCACTGGATCTGAGTCTGACACCACTTAATTACATTGCGGCCTGCATTATAATAAAAGTTCATTGTCTTTTTAATGCTTAATTTATATTTTTTTGATTGCACACAAATTTTGTAATTTAGTCCTTTAGACACAATTTTGTGGTGGTGAAGAACTTTAATACATGTGGTTTACAAATATATTGTATATGTATATTTTTAGCCAGTGTATTTTTACTCATATTACCTAGTTTTACTAAATGTTTAATTTATGTTGCATGTTGTAGTTTACAGTATGCTGACACACTGTAATTTGACCTGCTGAAAGTTTGTTTAGACTGTTGATTTGGTGCTTATTTATGGGTTGGAGCACATTAAATACTCTGAAGAAGGCGGAAAATGCCTTGGTCGCCATGAAGCTTCAGGCTATGTTTTAAATTAATGTTGCTTTCCAGTAAGAAACTATTCTAGATGAAAAAACACATATCCACAGTATCCATGGCTATATTTTTTTCTGTGCTACTTATGTCAAGGCAATAACAATATACTGTAGTAATGTGGTTATTTTAATAATATCATCTTGGCCTTTCCTCTTCTACCTGAAGTCTTTAGATTGTATTTTGGTTTTTCTATCACTCTCATAATATTACAGCTATTTATTTAACCAGTATAATCTTTTCTCCAACCCCTCTTTTAAAACATTTCCTTGTTACCCATACCATATGAAAAGATTCTTTCTGGTTCAAGAATTTCAAATTGATCTATTTTATCGGTGTGAGAGTCTCGTGTGTAACCTATGCTTTATCATTTTGAAAATATATTTGTCCAGCACACACTGCATTATTGCTTTGAATTTATTCCACATGACCTCAATGGAAGTCCTTCTCTCCTTTCATCTTTTTTGTCTGTTATTTGCGTGTCAGTTGTGTCCCTTCAAAGTTAACCTGTCAAACTATATATTGTTGTGTGCTGCCTTTTGCAAGTTCATACATTACATCAAATTGCATTATATTACAGCAGAAGGATTGAAATGTTTCCTACTGATTTTAATGTCCATTGTTGGAAAATATATCTGAGATATGTGCACCAATGTATTTCCTCCAAGCAATTTGGATAGTTGATCTATTCTCTTGTGCTTGTCATATTTACTAATGAACCAAAGTAAAATATACTATACTGTAATACTGAGATGACATCTCAATGTTATGCAATGTTATGTGATATGCTAACTCTGACTTGTCATTTTCTTTTAAAGTAATTCCGTTTTTGTACATCCATTCAGTTCTGAAGAATTTTTGACACTGCATAATCATTCTAAATGTATAATTCTAAAATATGTGCTGCTCAGATTATTAAATCATAACAAAACCACCGAGTCCACTTTATTTTTTACACATGGCTGGAGCCTTTCCTACAAGGACTTGGTGCAAATTCGTACACACATAGGGCCAATTTAAATCGGCAATTAACCTACATTTTTCTGAGGATGTGGCAGTAAAACCAGAACATCCATAAGTAGAGCCACTCAGACATTGGCAGAATGTGTACATTTTATATGGACAAGTGCAGGATGCAGACTCAGAACACTGGATCTTTGAAGCAGCAGTACTAACTACTACTGTGTTCAAACTATTATATCAAATAAAAAAATTTGGACATGACCATCAGAATGCTTTGACCCTAGAAACCAAGTTATCCGATGCTAATCTTTCTGATCATAAAATAGGTAATTACAATAGCAACTGATGAGAAGAATGTATAATTAATTGCAGAATTACAGTATTTGAAGGTTCCTCTAGAGCATGGGTCTCCAGCTCCGGTCCTGGATGGCCCCAGTGGCTGCAAGTTTTCATTCTTAACCCTTTTCTTAATTAGTGACCTGTTTTCCTGCTAATTAACTTCTTTTGAATTAATTTTAATCGACTTGTTTTTTTAAGATTTGTTCCTCTGAATCTCTTCATCATTCCTCTGAGTTTCTTCATGTCTTTCCTTAAATAGCACCCAAACAGAAATGAAATGTAAGTGAGTGAGCCAGCAGAAGATCAAATAAGTCAGGGCTTCAAACTCTAACCGATTTCACTCCAACCAGTTGCTTACTTAGGTGCTGATTCTCGTTGGTAATTAAACCTGTTCTTTAATTCCATGGCTTCTTGCTGCTCTCATTGTGTAATAGCAGACATTTCTGAAATTGCTGATTTTTTCTTTTCGAAGGGCACTGTTAAATTGTTTTGATGACCTGAGCAGATCAGCAATCCTGAGACCTTCACCTTTCTTTTATTTTCAGATTTTCCACACAGTTTGCTGGTCATGTTTTGTATCTCATTATTGTTTGCTGCTATTTAAGGAAAAAGAAACAATTAAGGGTCTGGGTCTTCAAAAGCAAGTCAATTAAAATTAATTCAAAAGAAGTTAATTAGCAGCAAAACAGGTCACTAATTAATGTAAACCTGTAGCCACTAGGGCCCTCCAGTTGGGAAGTTGGGGAGCCCTGCTCTAGAGTGTCTCTTTTCTTGCACAATTTGGCTGAAAACTAATCAGCAAATTGTTATCTCATAACAGGCTTAAGTTTCAAGTTTGTTATCTTTCTGTGCAGCCGTTTTAACTCTAGACCATCCCCAAGAACATGTGACACACAGACACATACAGAAAGACAGACACACCTCCATAATTGAGATATAGATGTTTTCGATATCAGAGGACCCTAAAACGCTGAGATCAGTCAAAAACCGAATATTATAATTTTTGATGAGTCTAAAGCTTCAACTCCTTTCCCATAGATAGGTTATGGTTGGGGAGGGTGAAAAGCAAAACTAGTAGAACATAATGTTTGGTAGTTTATTTTATTCAGACTTATTACAGTCAGTAAGTAAATAAATGAGTAATTGTTTTGAGAATGGGAATGGGAATCCCTTTTATTGTTCAAGTAAGTAAAATTGATAAAAAATGGAAGGCCAGTCTATTTTTCTCAATAGCCATTCATTGTTGGTGATTCTGTTGAATGTCCTATGGTGAACTGATGCCTGTCTTCTGGTTTTGGGTGGACTTATCATTTGGGGACAAGAATGGGAGGTACGTAGGAGGACAGGAGATGTCACTCAGTATTGTGGCAGGACTTCTGGTTGCCTAAGGACAAGAATGGAAGTGTTAACAGAGAATCACTGTAACTCTGGTTTCCTTCCCCATTGTTTTCCCTGAAATAGTCACCCATAGGACACTCACTACAGTCATATGTTTGAATATATATACTGTAATGCACTAATGTATTCTATTAAAATAATAAAATATATGATCACAATTGAAATTAAATCACTGCATCTATTGATGCAGTGTTTGTAGGTCATAGTGGACAACAGAGAAGCAGAAAGCCAGTTACCTCTCCCCATATGCTTTTCAAACAGAAATTAACTTGAGTATCTGAAATGTTCTGTTAACCAATCTTTGGTCAGCTTGCTGTCTGAGTTTCATCTGATAATTAGGAGTATTGATCAAAGAAGAGTTGTCATGTGTGGAAAGACTGCATATCAAAGTGTCACCTTAAACGACATTCATCTTATGCTTGTAAGCACAAATTAAACTAATTGGAAGTGCACCGTGACCCGAGCAGTAGAGAGTACTCTAAAAATGTGGTGCAGATTGGTATATCTCGGATACTATTTGGAGCAAGTAAACTCATCCACACTCTTGGGAGTCAATAAGTTCGCCTGTGCATCTCTGGGAATTGAAAGTACTCTGTTTAGGCTTGAAAGCTTTTTTCCTTAGAGCTCTTGGAAATGTTCGCTATGAAATCCCAGTTTTTGCAAGCTGCACTAGCTCTATGATGCACTCTTCCAAGCTTAGTTTCTGTGCCAGAGATTGAGCCCAAAATGAAAGAAGAAGAAGTGGTCAAGTCCAAGTTAAACGTTCCTTTAGTTTTTAAATACCTTACTCTTTCAGGATTTTATAATGTCCCTGATATTCAACTAGCTTATAATGTAACTTGTACACTGCATTGTATACTAACGTGCCCTTAAAGTTCTACTGACAACTTATACATTTATCCTGCTCTGTTTCTTTGTCTGTCACTGTTGGAATATATTGTTCTTTGTTATTCGTATTGTATAAGATCTTAGTAAAGCTCCTTTTGATGTATAATGTTTATGACGTATCATATATATTTTAAACCCCTTTTACTGTTGTTTACATTGTACTACTATGTTTGTAAATCGGACCTACCATTTGTAACCTTTGTTGTTCAATGAAGCATCTCATCTTTATCCATGTTTGTTTAAGACACTATAAATAATACGATTTCCTTAAATGAATAAAAAGAAAACATGTTTATTCCTTACATGTTTATTCCTTACACAGGATTCAAGAGCTATGAGGTGGTAACATTACCACTGTATCATCATGCTGGCACACAACAAAGAGATTAGTACCCAGGCATACATTAACTTATTTCAGTATTGTAAGCGGTCTATCAATCTGATTTCACATCCATCCTAAAGAGAAAGAAGCATTTAATTTTCTCAGCAGGAGTCAAAATTGTCAGAAGTCTTTTTGAAAAAGCAAACACCTGCTAATATATTTCATGATTACTAGAGAATACACTTCTAAGAGTGGAAAGAAATCTCATTAAAATAAAAATATGTATAAAAAAGAATGTAAACTTCTTTCCACCTTAGCACAAAATGTATCTTGAATATTGAAGCCAGGACACGTGTGCCTCCAAACACTAAAAACTGCAATAAGCATTTCCCAAACTAAGATAACTGATGGCGTTTACATGAAGGTTTTAAGGAAGACAGCATTTCTATCAAAATGCTCAACACTGCCAATGCCTCTATCATTTTTGACAATAGCCATTGTTGTTATGCTTATCATCTAGCTTATGTTTACATCCCTTGGTTTTGTCTTTTCTGTTGTTTTTGAATTACTATTTTCAATCTGTTGCTTTGTTATTATGTGTTTTTTGTAAATATTACTTTGTTTAAATATTATTTTGTATTTATATGTATTTATGTTGTCTGGATATTCTCATTATGTTCTCATTATGAGGCAGGGCCACCATTACATCACTGCAGACTGATCACCCTCAGCCTTGATATTCTGGCAGATGATTTAGGTCCTTTAAAGGTTCATTGAGTGCTGAAGAGTTCAGATCAACACTTATGTAACTCACATAAGTTTGGTTTGGATTACTGGTTGCTGACTTTTGCTTCTATTTATTTTGTTTTATTATTGTATGTACTGCACTATGTAGCAGCAATTAAAAATACAAAGGGATGTTTTATTTTGTTAGGCTTTGTCTTTTTGTTTTGTTTCTGCCTCTTTTTAAATTTCTGTAAATTTGTGTACAATGTTATTTTTTTAAATAAAATAAAAAAAGAAATTGAGAGGTATTGCAATGTCAAAATAAAAAGCCAAGGGCCATAACCATGAAATAAATGAGCAAAGCTCAAATCATGAACCAACAATCAAAGATGTAAAGTAGTGCAAGATTTAGTAGCCTAAAGGGATCAATAATCAATTGTACTGAGTAGATGTTAAACGTAGTCAAGGAACAGAAAACAGTCATAACCAGAAAATACTAACAAGAAAGAATACAATTTTTTTTTCTTCTTTGGAAGATGGTCACATCACATACTCCTGGTGGCCTTGTCTGATAACGGTATAGCAACTGTTAACTGTTAACAGAAATGGTAGTGCCATTAAAAAAAAAAAATATGATGTCACAGGAGAATGTAATTTGTTATAAAATATAAAAATACACAATGCCAAAAATTGCGTATTAATTGTTATTAATTAAATGTTTATATCTTAGGATTCCTCAAGGCTGGGGGTTTATGGTTATCCTTCTCTTAAATGGCATTTGATGTGTCTCTTGACTAGTTAAAGGTTTTTTATCTGTTAAAGCCTCAGACCTCTTAGTTTGGGGCAGGCTGTCTGAATAGGGTTTGTTTCTAGGCAGGCTAGTTTTTGTGTCATTATTAAGATTGTTCCCTTTTGCTGTTTTGATGCTGCAGGATTTTAACAACAATGACAGTAGTGTGATGTCTTTGACCTGGCACCAGACATTATGTTTTGTATTCTGCTTTCCAATTAATGATATCAGGGAAATGCCACCCGGAATCACTCAATGGATACATACAACAGAGTCTCTGAGCTGTAAAAAAAATGAAAATGACAGCACCCATGGGACACAACATGTGGTACGAAAATAAAAAAATTACGTTGTAGCTTAAAAATTAACACAAATTATCAAAAACAAGTACAAAATTAATACCCTGTCAAAAACATTAGAATCATCACCATTGGGATCGCTAAAGTAAGTGTGAGCTAATGTGTGTGACTGAAGGGTATTCCATCCAGAGTTAGTTCCTGTCTTATACCCACTGATACAATACAATACATTACAATACAATACAGTTTATTTTTGTATAGCCCAAAATCACCCAGGAAGTGCCGCAATGGCTTTAACAGGCCCTGCCCTTGACAGCCCCCAGCCTTGACTCTCTGAGAAGACAAGGAAAATACCCCAATAAAAACTTTGTAGGAAAATGGAAGAAACCTCGAAAGGCAGTTCAAAGAGAGACCCCTTTCCAGGTAGGTTGGGCGGCAGTGGTGTCAAAAGTAGGGGTCGATACAATACAATACACAGAACAGAACAAATGATGCCAGGATAGACTCTGAGTCGATGTGGTTAAGGTAATGGATCAAAGAATGGACTTGATCCTATAAAGCTATAACACATGAAGTAATTATTCCATGTTATAAATAAATAATAATATATAATTTTTTTTTTTATATTGACAATCTATTACCCAAGACTCAAACACATTGTAGCATACCATACCATTTTCTAAGCCTCAGTAGGGTTGCGCAGGGCTAGAGCTTATCCCAGCAAGCATAGGGAGCAAGGAAGAAACAATCTCTTGGACAAGACAACAGTCCATCAGAGGGTGAACTCACGCACACAAGGGCCAGTTTATTGTCACCAGTCCACCTAACCTGCATGTCATTGAATGTGATAGGAAACCCACAGAAGACACAGGGAGAACAAGCAAACTCCATGCATTGAGAACCCAGAATATGAACCCCGCACCGATCTGATAACCTATAGTGTCTTTCTTATTCACTTTTTGGAAATCATTACAAACACCTTTTTCTTAGGATAATAATCTTACCCTTACTCATAAACACATAACACACCAAATTACATTTCATACAATTTACAAATTTATTCATAAGGCAGTTTATTATTAATCTATTTGAAGTATCATGGGAACTAGCACCTACCCAGCAGCAGTAAGTGGAAAGAGGGAACCAACCTTGACTGGAGCGCCAGTTCTTTTCATAATACACTCATCTACTCCAAGCCTGTTTAGAGTCATATTTTCATCTAATCAGCAGGTGTTTAGTGTGGAAGTGCAAAACCAGAACTTTTTCACAAAATAATCTGCATAGTTTATTTTCAATGCCAAAACCTGAACCATGACTCCTAGAGCAATAAGACGAATCTCTAAATACTTTGACACCCTTCAAAGTATTGGTTATTATTATTATTATTATTATTATTATTGTGGTCTTTTTATGCAAGTTTTATAACTTACAACTATGCATCTCTTGTTGCTGTCAAGCTGAAATTTATGTTTATTGTATGTTTCTTTATTTCCTCTTTAAATCATTATGCTAGTTTGGACAATTAATAATTCTTAGATATTACTTTATGAAAATTAAAAACTCATATTTATAGTATTCTCTAAAAACCTTAATAACTTCCTTATATTTCCTGTATTTTTCCATTAGGCATTTTAAATGGTGTTTTTTAATGTTATTAGTTTATCCAGCAAAGCATTTCCTGTAATTTTATAGAACTTTATTTTGGCATCGTCTCTAATAATATTTTACAAATCTAATGTTTTGCCTGAACTATTCAAAGCCAGGCCCATACCAGCAGCAGTATTCTTCAAAAGAAATAACTTACTCTATTCAATTTACAATTTTTCACTGCTTTCCTTAAGTACAAAAAGATCAGCTCCACAATTTTATTTGAAACGCTTCTAGTTTTAAACTTAATAACACCCAAATATACACCACAGCACTGTATACACTTTAAGTAGCACACGTTTTCCTCCTGTGCTGGTTTTCGTTGTCTCTGCAAGTCTGAATTTTTTTCTGGGTATTTTCATTGTTTACCTATTTTTTTTAAATCTTGTTAATACCATAATTAACAAACAAAATGCCATTATTTTCAACTTTAATGTGACATCGAGTATATTGAAGTGTCATGCAATTTATTTTTCACAATTAATTAGCTGATGTGTCAA
>NW_024378289.1:0-6265 GCF_016835505.1 Polypterus senegalus
AATAACATATTAGCATTGCAGACAAACACACAAAATAGTGGCATCCATAAAAAGTAAATGCTGAAAATGGAGATGACATTACATCACCAAAGTAATTGTAAAAATGAAAACAAGGGAAATTAACTGTTTTCTGTCATTTTGAGACACTGCATTTTCTTTTTCCTGTAAAGAAAACTATCCCTTAGCTTGCCATTATGCTCATTATGTCATGAGGACAGTCTAAAATCCATTATTTGTTTTTTACCATACTGTGAAAAGAAAAAAGAGACAATCACGTGTTCTGTTTTCATCCACATGAATGTCATGTGGGAAGTAATATATTAGTATCTTAATTAATTAAATTATTTAATTAGTAAAAGGCACTTAATTGTGGGCAGGTCACCTATGGGAAATGTAAATTCTCAGTATGGTAATCTCATGGGCATCAAGTATATAAATATGAAGAAAAATACACCCTTATAAATTAAAGGAGAAGGTAATTATTGAGTTATACACATAAATGTTTCTTTGTAAAAAAAAAAAATAATCCAAGCAGCTTAGTATAGACTACATAGAAAGGTACAACTTTAATGATCAGATGCAAATACAAAAAGATAATGTATTCCTTAAAGATTCATTATGATTGCCAAAAATAGACTGCTTTGGTACACATTATCCCTCAAGAGTATACAATATACTGCACCTTAAGTGCAATTATACTAAAGAAGTACAAACATGTCTTAAGATAATAAAACCCTTGAAACTTTCTTTTAAACAATTATTTTACTATATATTTAAAATTTACTGAAATGTGACTCTGAAATTATATTTGGTATAAGTTAGAGAATTACCAGTATGCAGTGAACTGATAGAAGAGACATGATTCTAGTCATAAAAGCCATATAAACTGTAAAACAAAGTAAATTTTTTACATCCCTTACTTGGTCTTTTTCACAGAAGCAACACCTTGAACTAAATGTAGCCTCTAAACTTTTGTAAAACATACTGCATATTCTACTATATGTTAACCAGGTTCAGGACAGTTCGGCAATTAGTCCTAAAGGAGAAGCCATTCCAGCATTTTGAAAGATGGCTACTTTATGATTTGACCTGTGAAGTTCTCGTTCAGATTTGTCCATCAGTATCGCAAGGTCTCATAAATAAATTTATTATTAATGATAATTTTACATTTTCAAAATCACTTAGATGACATGGCAATATAATAAATAACAGTGCTGTCTCACTATCTCTATTTTGTTTGATTCCTTCCAGTGTTACAACATTAGAAACAATTTAGACAAAAATGGGCCCTTGAGCCCAACAAAGCTTGTTTGTTCTATCCACTTAATTTTTCTAAAATAATGTCAAGTGTAGTTTTGAAAGTCCCTAAAGCCCTACTGTCTACTCTACTACTTGGTAGTTTGTTCCATGTGGCTGTGGTCCTGTGTGTAAAGAAAAACTTCCTAATGTTTGTGCAAAACTTACCCTTAACAAGTTTCCAACTGTGTACCTGAGTTCCTGATGAAACTCATTTTAAAATAATCATCTTGATCCACTGGAGTAAATCCCTTTATAACTTTAATATTCTAGAACTAAACTTATGGTAGTTCTGGTGTACATACCTCTCTCTTTTCCTACTGGTGCTACACCTATGGCTTTCTTTCCTCAATCCTCTCCATAGTTATTCTGTTCATATCACTTATAATTCTCTGTTCTCCCTTTCACAATGGCAGCCTCTCCAGACTTTTCATTGAAGTTTGGGGGATAGAGACACATATTGCGTCCCTCCCTATGATGTTCTGTCACTAACTTCTTTTTCTTCTTCTTTTGGCTGCTCCCATTAGGGGTTGCCACACCGGATCATCTTCTTCCATATCTTTCTGTCCTCTGCATCTTGTTCTGTTACACCCATCACCTGCTTGTCCTCTCTCACCACATCCATAAACCTTCTCTTAGGCCTTCCGATTTTTCTCATGCCTGGCAGCTCTATCCTAAGCATCCTTCTCCCATTATACTCAGCATCTCTCCTCTGCATATTTCCAAACCAACGCAATCTTGCCTCTCTGACTTTGTTTCCCAACCGTTGAACCTGAGCTGACTATCTAATGTACTTGTTCCTAATCCTATCCATCTTCTTCACACCCAGTGTAAATCTTAACATCTTTAACTCTGCTACCTCCAGCTCTGTCTCCTGCTTTCTGGTCAGTGCAACCGTCTCCAACCCATATAATATAGCTGGTCTCACTATTGTCCTGTTAGACCTTCCCTTTCACTCTTGCTGATATCTGTCTGTCACAAATCACTCCTGACACTCTTCACCCATTCCACCCTTCCTGCACTCTCTTTTTCACTTCTCTTCCACGATCCCTATTACTCTGTACTGTTGATCCCAAGTATTTAACCTCATCCACCTTCACCAACTCTACTCCTTGTATCCTCACCATTCCACTAATGTCCCTCTCATTTACACACATGAATTCTGTCTTGTTCCTACTGAGCTTCATTTCTCTCCTCTCTAGAGCATATCTCCACCTCTCTAGAGTTTCCTCAACCTGCTAACTACTATCACTACAGATCACAATGTCATCAGCAAACATCATAGTCCACGGGGACTCCTGTCTAATCTCATCTGTCAACCTGTCCATCACCATTGCAAATAAGAAAGGGCTCAGAGCCGATCCCTTATGTAATCCCACCTCCACCTTGAATGCATCTGTCACTCCTAGCGCTGACCTAACCACGGTCACACTACCCTTGTGTATATCCTGTACAACTCTTACATACTTCTCTGCCACTCCCGACTTCCTCATACAAAACCACAACTCCTCTCGAGCCACCCTGACATATGCTTTCTCTAGGTCCACAAAGACGCAATGCAACTCCTTCTGGCCTTCTCTATACTTCTCCATCAACGCCCTCAGAGCAAACATTGCATCTGTGGTGCTCTTTCTTGGCATTAAACCATACTGCTGCTCACTAATCATCACCTTACTTCTTAACATAGCTTCCATTACTCTTTCCCATAACTTCATGCTGTGGCTCATCAATTTTATCCCCCTGTAGTTACTACAGTTCTGCACATCCCCCTTATTCTTAAATATTGGCACCAGTGCACTTCTTCTCCACTCCTCAGGCATCCTCTCACTCTCCAAGATTCCATTAAACAATCTGGTTAAAAACACTGCCATCTCTCCTAAACACCTCCATACTTCCACAGGTATGTCATCTGGACCAACGGCTTTTCCATTCTTCATCCTCTTCATAGCTGTCCTTACTTCCTCCTTGCTAATCCGTTGCACTTCCTGATTCACTATCTCCACATCATCCAACCTCTTCTCTCTCTCGTTCTCTTCATTCATCAGCCTCTCAAAGTGCTCTTTCCATCTGCTCAACACACTCTCCTCGCTTGTGAGTACGTTTCCAATGTTTATCCTTTATTACCCTAACCTGCTGCACATCTTTCCCATCTTGGTCCCTCTGTCTAGCCAATCGGTACAGGTCCTTTTCTCCCTCCTTAGTGTCCAACCTCTCATACAACTTATCATACGCCTTTTCTTTAGCCTTCGCCACCTTTCTCTTCACCTTGCGCCTTATCTCCTTGTACTCTTGTCTACTTTTTGCATCTCTCTGACTATCCCACTTCTTTGCCATTCTCTTCTTCTGTACACTCTCCTGTACATCCCCATTCCACCAACAGGTTTCCTTTTCCTCCTTCCTTTGTCCAGATGTCACACCAAGCACCCTTCTTGCTGTCACCCTTACTACATCTGCTGTAGTTTCCCAAATGTCTGGTAACTCTTCAGTACCACCTAGTGCCTGTCTCACCTTCTCCCTAAACTCCTTTTTCAACTTCTACCATTTAATCGTTGGCTCTGCGCTCACTCTCTTCCTCTTTTTAATCTCAACGTCATTCTACAGACCACCATCCTATGCTGCTTAACTACATTTTTTGCATGTTCTGTCACTAACAATTTCATAAAATCAATTTGACCAATATGGTATTTTATGTCAATGTTTAGTTCTTTCAAATCACATAAATGAAAGTGTAAAAAATAAATTAAACAAAAAAGAAATCCGATCAAAGCAATTAGAAACAGCATGTGAGCTGCATATCTACTTAACAAGCAAAACATCTCAAATTAATTAAAACTGCATTTGTTTTTTGTGATATTCATATTCGTTTACAACTTAGCTAGTACTATGGGATTCTTTTAATTAAATGTGAAAACATATGTCACCATCTTTGAACCATGTGTGACATTCCTAATAATTAACCATATTTTTCACCTTGCTGCTAAACCACAGTTCTTAGTTTGAACAGATAGAAATTAAATGAGAATAGTGATGCGGTTCCAAAGTTCTAAGAAATGCTTTACATAAAATGGTGGTGTCTGTTCTTGACACTAGATTACATTTCTATGGACCAGTGAGATTTATAACAATTGTATTTATGTTTTTTTTATTTGTGTTTTCTATCCTAATGGCATTTTTTTTGCACTTTTGTGACTGTCAAATTTGATCAACAACTGGCCTCTAACAAGGGAATGTGTGACTTTGTGTCACTGTGACCTGTAAAGGACTAGTACCTAGGCTGGCATTTGTCTCTTGCCTCGCATGGAATGCTCCAACTCTTCCATGACGTTGAATTGGGTGAGCAGGATTACAAAATGAAAGGATGAAAAAAATCTCTCTCTCTGGATGCTAACATCAAAGGTTTTCTTCAGCATTATTCCAAAAATAGACTTAAATAAGGTTAAATTTTGTGGGGATCATTTTTCCCATAGGTGCTTTTATATTAGTGTCACTATTATTATTGACAGTGGGTTAAATGTGTGGAGAACGAGGGTCTAGTGCAGCACTTGGATGCTAATGCTGAGGAGGATCTTGACTATGATATATTTTCCTCTGATAAAGATGAGTACCTGGTATGGTGATCCTAAAGTGCGATGTACAGAAACAAATCAGAAAACACAAAAACAAACTGGAAACACAAACACAAACCAGAAAATGCAAAAACTAATCAGAATATGCAAAAAACTAATTTAATATGCAGAAGCAAATCAGAAAAGTTAGGCAAACATTATCCTTTTTTTAAAAGTCTGAATTATGATGTATAGCTTTAAGTTTTTTTCTGCTTCAATTTGGGTTATGCATTTCTCTTTTTGCTTTCATGCTTCCCAATTTGGTTGCACAGTTGTCATTTTGTTTGCATACTGCTCCATTTGCATTTGTTGTTTCTGATTTGTTTTTGCATATTCAGTTTGTTTTTGTATTTTCTAATTTGTTATTGTACTTCCAATTTATTGTTGCATTTTCTCTTTTTTTGCATGATTTAAATTGTTTTTGTGCATTGCACTTCGGGGTGAGAGACAATCCTCCTCTTTCAAGTCCAAGAATAGAAAAATATTCTGAACCATCTAATGATACAGTATGCAGCTCAGGGTAGTCTCAGTGTAATGCACATTATCAAATTAGTCCCATATCCACCGAAGATATAGTGCCACTGTCACACATGAGCGCTTAGGGCAGCCAACAAGCCCTAAGGTGAGTGAATTCTCGCGAGATGAAGGGTTAATATCAAGAATTAATCCCTCTCTTCTTCTCTCACCAGAACTACTGAAGAAAAATAATGGAATGGTTCACCCACCACATGTATTTTTGGCTCCACAAAATGGCATTCTAGATAAGACATCACTTCCACTTCTGGCTCATTCTGATGACGTTACTTCCGGTCCCTCATATGATGAAGTCACTTCTGGTCTCAGATTGATGACATCACATCCACCTTTCCTGCTGTGATGTCATTTCCACTCATACTTCCTTCTGGTCACAATTTTGTGTATAAAAACCACCAACTTACTGCTATATGTTGTCAGATGTCTCTGATTTTTGATCAATATTTCTGTGATTTTCTTACAAGTCCAATGGGCATTATAAAATGCAATTCCCTCAACTCTTTTTCTGTAAGTCTCTTTATGTTACCACAGCCACTTATATCTCAGTTTATCATACAATGAAAGAGTTTGATGGGACTTATTTGCCAGTCAATTGGCTTGTGATTTTTGGATTGGGCTTTTGTTTTTATAAATCACAGCATGAAGCTATTGCAGGTCTAAAGAATTATGATCCTGCTATTGTATGTTAGTTTTTTTCTAGAGTTTTATACATAAATAGTCAAATCTAAGTTTTTGTCAGCAAGAACATGATAGACTTTCTATAGCAAGAGTTAAAAAAGGGTGAGAATGTTCCCCTTTTTACAATTTTGGGTCCTGTGCAACTACAGTAT
>NW_024378290.1:0-5283 GCF_016835505.1 Polypterus senegalus
TACTAGGTCAGATGTTCTGGGCCTGCACAAATTAACATTATTCTGGACAAAAATTTTTATACCTCTCAGACAGTCTTGGACTCACAATCCCTCCTAACCATTAACAGCTGTGTTTGGGGTTCTTCCAGAGGTCTTAAAGTGGAGAAAGACAAACAAATTGTGATTGCAATGCACTACACTTTTAGCACGCAGACTTATTCTGATAAACTGGAAGAACCCAAACTCTCCTCTTTAAGTCAGTGGGAAACTGATGTGTTATATTATTTAAAATTGGAAAAAATCAAATACTCAGTTAGAGGATCTGTGCAGACTTTTTTCCAAACATGGCAGGATCTAATCAGTAATATTTTGAAATAAGTTTATAAAGCACAGAGAATTTGTTGATTTAGGTATTTTTAAAAGCCTTAAATTTTACACCGTTTGGCTTGCTCTCTCTCTCAAGGGTGGGGATCGACTGTTCTTAGATAATTCTTTTTTTTTTTTTGTAAAAATGTGATTGCTATGTATTGATTGTAATAAAATTAATAAAATAAAATAAAAAAAAAGGTCGTACAAATTTTTCAAAACCTAATAGAATCTAATCAATAATATTTTAGAATAAGCTCTTAAAGCACAGAGGAAACAATTCTTTCTGCATTTTTTCTTCACATTCATCTCTATTACCCTTTTAAACTAATCAATTTAGGTATGTTTACAAGCTTTAAGTTTTACTCCGTTGGCCATGCTCTCTTTCTTAGGAGTGGGGGTTAAGTTGTTTTCATCCTATTTTTTTTTTGTAAAAATTTATTTATTTTTATTAGTATGGAATGATTACAATAAAATTAATAAAATGAAAAAAAAATGAATAGGAAGAGTTCTATACCTGTACTGTAATGCAGAATTATCACTCTGTGAAAAGTACAGATTTTACATAAAGAAGTAAAATGGAATTTGGGAAGGTGAGGGAGCTGTCATGTCTCAATATTTTACAAAAAGAAACTTAGTTTATATCAAGACAATCTTTTGATTACAATCCTTTAGGTGATGAGTTTTTTTTTCTTTAAAGCAAATGTTTATGTGAAATAGGCGGAAATGTGGCATGGCGAAGTAGTATTCAGTCAGGTATGATTTTGCCAAAATGTGTTTTTGATTAATTAAATTGACATAGACATAAGTGCAGCGTTATGTTAAAAAATGCAGACTAGATATACTTTACAATACCAAATAATCCCAAGTAATTTGCAAGTGAAATAAGATGCTTCACTGGATATGATAAAAAGGTAAATTACATTTTACTAAGTTTATTTCTTCTGACAATTGGCAATACTGCTGAAATGATATAAAGGCTGATATATTTAAGTAAGAGGAAAAGAAAAATGTTTGTAATAACTTGTATGGTGATAATTAAATGACTACATTTTGATGATCATTTTCAAAGTTTTTCTTGACATGTTCAGTGGTCAATGTTTGTTATAACATGGATTATAATAATCTCCTATACTACCATTAAAATTACAATAAAGCATGGGATACAGTACAATTGTACAAAAGTATAGCACATCTTTCTTTCTAGGTAATGATGTGCATATTATAACAATTAAAAGGTACATTTCAATGTAATGTAGTCACAAGACAGGTAGCCTTATTTTACAAACATTTGTGTTGTCACTCCTACATCTTCAAGCTGGAGATTCAACTCCTTGCCACCTTCACAGAGATGGTAGCAGTTCAGATTAAGAAGCATTAATTTAGTTTATAAAAATATACACTGAAGAATGGGATGATCTTGATTTGTGAGCCATTGTGACAGTTACCTTAACATGGATTACTTATTTTATGCATCAACATCTGCATTAGGATAAAGTTCTTAACTACAGGTTTAAGTAATGATTCTGGAAAACAGATTTATTTATAGTACATTGAAATTAAATTTACCAATATAATTATCCAAGTTATTATTGTACAGAATTGTTCCAGTTTTTCATGTTTTCTTCCAAATTGAATTAGCAAAAAGAGAATGAATAAAACTGTACTTAGTATAAGGACTCATTGAAGGGATGTAATTTTAAGCAGGGGTGATTAAGATAGCAATTAGGCTCATTTCATTTACATTAGAATAGTGACCACTTTGGCTATAGTAGTATGGTGCATTCATGATCAAGAAACTTTTATGACCTTTGTTTGTAGGAAAATTATGACACAATAGAGTATACAAACTTGATTTACCAGTATTTTATCCATCCATCCACTACTAAAACAGGCATTTTCTGGTAATGATTCCATTAATGCATTAGTGCATCACTGAACAAACTCACACATTCACCCATGCTAGACCAATGCAGAATCACCTGGTAATCTGAGAAAAGTGTTTTAGAATATCCAAAGAAATTATAGTAGCTGGGGGAAACCTCTGCACACATGAAAATAATGTTTTAACTCAATTTAAATAAAAAGTATTAACATAAGAATAACTGAATCCTGGTCCCTGTTTTATATATTAACTACAAAATACCCATGCTTTGCAGAGGAGAAGTAGTGTGTTAAAGAAGTAATGAAAAAGAAAAGGAAACATTTTGAAAATAACGTAACGTGATTGTCAATGTAATTGTTTTGTCACTGTTATGAGTGTTGCTGTCATATATATATATATATATATATATGATACACACACACACATAAACATATATATACATATACACATATATATATATAACATACATCCACATATATACATATATAGATATATATATACATATATATACACATATCTACACACATACATATACACGCATACATACATCACACACACACGCATACATACACACACACACATATATATATACACACATACATATATATATATACATCACACACATATAAACATATATATATATATACACATATACATATATACATTGTCACAAGAACGAGACATGGACAGATAAAGGTTTGGGGCAGCCACCCGTATAATGTGGTATCCTGGCTGCAAAAGTCGTTTTAACAAATAATCAGCACTGAAGTGCATTCAACTGAGTCCAAAACAAGACTGAGGAAACAAAGGAAAAGGTCCAGGTTTTAAAAGGGAAGTGAGGTGATATGGATCATAGGTCCATAGCGGACGTGACATCAGAGGACTGGAGCTGGTGTGGCCGACTTCCATTGGCTCAGTCCCGGAAGTGATGTCAGGAGGCCAGGTGAAATCCCCGGGAATGGTCTACAGGCAAGGGAGAAAAGAAGTCAGTCCACTCTGCCACACCCGGCATGCCTCCAAACTGCCTTCACTCAAGCCCTTTAGCTGCCTCCCATGCTCACGTGTGTGACACATATACATACATATCTACATATACACATATATATATATATATATATATATATATATATATATATATATATATATCACACACACATACATCCACATATATACATATACATAGTATACATATATATACATATCTACATATATTCACACATACATATATATATATATATATAAACATAAACATATATATATATATACACACATACACATATATATACAGTAATCCCTCGCTATATGCACCGACTTCAGGGCTTCACTCTATCAGGATTTATATGAAAGCATAACTAAATATATAACGGATTTTTACGCGGCTTCTCGGACAATGTGTCTTTTTACTTCCTGTACATGCTTCCTCAGCTGGTTTGCCCAGTTGATTTCATACAAAGGGACACTATTGGCGGATGACTGAGAAGCCAACCAATCAGAGCATGCAGTTAAGTTCTCCTGACTGAGAAGCTAACCAATCAGAGCACGCAGTTAAGTTCCTGCTTGCTGAATGCAGTGTTAACCAGGAAGTCTTGTCTCGCGCATTCAGCATCAACGTGTTTCGCTGTGTAAAGAGTTGTGCTCTTTTGTGTTTATCTTTGTTCATAGTCAAGCCCTTCATTATGGCTCCAAAAAGATCTGCTACTGCTTCAGGGGCCATGCCCAAGCTAAGCGGAAGATGTTACGATTGCCGAAAAGGAAGCGTTTTGGATTTGTTAAAGGCTACTGATTCTTTTTATTTAAAAGTAGGAAAGGAATATAAGATCTACGCCAGTGTCCTTTTAACCAGGGTGCAAAACAAGTTGTAAGTGGATGTAATAAGGCAGTAGTCTGGATGGAATCTGCTTTAGGGATTTGGATTGAAGACTGCCAGAAGAAGAACAAGCGGCAGTGCTACACAATCGCCTGAATGTGGCTCCTTTAAGGGCTTAAGCATCTCCTTTGTTGTGCAGTAAAATAAAACTCATTGTTATCGGACAAGGCATCGTGTCATTGTTGGTGAGTAACCATAATTAATTTTCTACTTACAGTACTTAGTACATGTCACTTACATTTAGTGTCACTGTACACCACGTTTACTGTATACTATTTTTTGCATTATGCGATTTGTGCTGGTGGCATGTCTATAAGTAATGGCTGTAACGTGATATCGGAGACACTCAATATCTTTAAAATAGTATTTAGGTTTTACTGTATATAAACAGTGTGTTTATATACATAATTTCAATGAATCTTACCTAATATCTAAGAGAATACAAAGGGATTATGCTGTATAACTCTGCGGGAATATTTATAAACAGTGTGGGAGAGTTTATAAGGGCTTAAAATATATAAAATAACCATAGAAACATATGGTTTCTACTTGCATGATTTTCACCTATTGCGGGGGTCTGGAGCATAACCCCAGCATCGAGAAGGGATTACTGTATACATACATATATATATACATACACCCTTTGGGGTTGAGCAGCTGTTGCTGGGCATGCCAGAATCCATCGAGGAAGAAAAATGAAAACATTATTTGTACAAAATCTTAATTTATCTATCCATTCCTAAATAATTAAATGGGCAGGCTATTCGTTATCAGTCCAATACGCTGCTTGTTAAACGGATGACTTCAGCTCTTACGTCACGTGGTGCCTGCGTGGGCATTATGAACTATCGTATCTGTTCAAGTTCTATTTAAATTTTAAATATAAGTAATTTTATTTAGTCGACAGAAATATCAGTTGGTAGGAATGTAAGTTAAATTAAGTCATCACTGCACATTTTTTTTCACCATAGAAATGTAAAGAGCAAATTCAACTTACATTCCTACCAAAGATATTTCTGCCGACTAAATAGAACCTACTTATATCCAAATAGAACTTGAAAAGATATATTTTTCGAATCTGGCGCATTTTAGATCGACTTAATGCGACTACATGAGCCTAGTGCTATTGTGGTCTCGTCCTGCCTCAATAAGTCACCGTCATTAACGCTACTTTTATTTCAATGTT
>NW_024378291.1:0-6676 GCF_016835505.1 Polypterus senegalus
CGTAATCACATGAACTGACTTTTAACGCAGTGCAGAAAACCAGGAAGAGCTCAAAAGGCTGAAGAAAACATGCATTATATAATTGAGAAGGCAGCGAAACAATAAGAAGCGAGCGAGTGACATATACAACCATATTCATGACTGCTGCTACTTCGGAAACAAAGCACGGTGTTAACCTAAACTTTAAATTAAGTTCATAGACAGGCTGCCGCTGGCGTTTGTCATGCCCACAGCTAATGCGGGATACAAGTTTAATGAGAGGACGCAGGATATAAACGAGAGTTTTGATCACTTTGTAACTAAGTTAAAATTGCAGGTAAAAGGCTGTGCTTATGCAAATTCCGAGAGACTGTGTTTGTGGGGGATTGACATCATCTCCCCTCCCATTCACCTCATTTCGCTCTGAGCTGAGCTCCGCAGCTAATGCACGCAGTGTTACGGAAGCGAGTTTGTGATGCTGCCACCAAATACTCACAGAAAAATCCACAAGTTAATACACACGCTGTCTTTACAGTTTCTCCACACTGTATCCTCCAGGCACTACTTACAAAAGGTTACATTGACAATCATGTTACGTTATTTTTAAATTGTTTCCTTTTCTTAGCACAAGCACAGCTGAGAAGCTTCAATGCATGTGCTCCATGACACGTTAAAAAAATCACGCATTTAATCACACTTTGCATTACAAACAAAGGGGAACTTCTGTCAATGCATGATTTCCTGGTACACCGATTACATTGATCAGCGCTTTACGATTCATTTTATCCTCGCATCCCCTTGGTTTGAGACGTATGAAAAAATATGCGGTTAACGCAGAAAGACAGATCACCAATTTGAAGCTTTATGAATAATGGATACTTTATTCACCATCAATGATTGTTTTGGTAAAGCCATACTCAGTGTATTCATTAGATGAACGGTAAATAAGTAGGAGCGAGGGGAGGATGACTTGAGGCACGCAGGCAAAACCACAATAGCTCAATGTAGTGCGCGTCAACTCGATCTAAATTGCGCGATCACATTCGAAAAAATATATCTTTTCAAGTTCTATTTAATCCATATGTGTCAAACTCAAGACCCGCAGGCCACATCCGGCCCGGCGTGTAATTATATCCTGCCCGCGAGATCATTTTATATATTATTGTTATTAATGGCCTGGGGATATGAAGCGCTGGTAACACAATAAACTACAGATCCCATAATGCAGCGCTTCAGCTGCCTTGCCGAACACTTACCGCGTTAATCAAGTCTAGCTCATGATGCTGCAAATTATTGTGAAGCTAGCCCACACGATGCCGAAGAGAAAAGTTGATTCTGAAAATAGAGCCCTTAAAAACCGATGAGAAACTGAGAATATGTTTACTGACATTGCCGGTAAACCCGTGTGTCTCATTTGTGGAGCTAATGTGGCTGTAATTACAGAATTTAATCTAAGATGTCACTATGAGACAAAATATCAGGATAACCTGAAAGACCTGAATGCAATGCAGAAGATACAGAAAGCAGAAGAGTTAAAGAAGAATCTGACATTTCAGCAGACGTTTTTACCCGTGCAAAATCACAAAGTGATTTCAAGTGAAGCTGCTTTTATGGGAGACACAAATGCACCAGTGCAACTTGCCCCACTTTCCCTGTTGCCAAGTAATGTTGAACCAAGTCGGTACAACGGTGTTCCCAAATACGCACTTTGCTGATAAACTGAGCACACTGCGCACTGAGTTCGCACAGCGCTTTGGTGACTTTGAAGAACAAAAAAAGAATTTTGAGTTGTTTCGCAACCCATTTGCCGTCGATGTGGAAACTGCACCTGTGCAGATTCAGATGGAGGTGATTGAGCTGCAGTGTAATGGCACACTGAAGGCAAAGTACGATACTGCAGGGCCCGCACAGTTTATTCACTCCATTCCCGCAGAAATGCTCCAGCTCCGTCTACATGCGGCTCGAACCTTGTGCATGTTTGGTAGCACATATCTGCGTGAGAAGCTCTTCTCAGTGATGAAGACTAACAAAACAGCACACAGAAGTCGCCTCACTGATGAGCACCTGCGGTCCATCCTGAGAATCTCCACAACACAGAACCTATTCTGTCGACTAAATAAAAATTCCTTCCATTTAAAATTTAAATAGAACTTGAACAGATACGATAGTTCATAATATCCACGCAGACTTGCACGTAAGAGTGGGAGTCATCTGTTTTAACAAACAGCGTATTGCACTGATACGAAATAGCCTGCCCATTTAATTATTTAGGAATGGATAAATAAAGATTTTGTACAAATAATGTTTTTCATTTTTCTTCCTTGATGGATTCTGCCACCCCCAGCAACAGTTGCTCGCACCCCAAAGAGTGTGTGTGTGAGATATATATATATATATATATATATATATTATTTATATTAAACGCTGGCCCGGACACTCACAGACGGACAACATAGTTCCACCCAACACACGTTTATTGTACACAATATTTACAGTTCAGTGCACTCACAAACCCCAGTGCCTCCAGCACCGATTCCCCCAATATCCAGGCCACACAGTCCTGTGCCTCTTTTTCTCCTGGCCGCCTCCAGTCCTCACTCCAGCTCCGTCCTCTTCCACCCGACTTCTGCCAATGACTGGAGGGAGGCGGCCCCTTATATACAGCTCCCAGATGAGCACCAAGTGTTCCCGGCATTCCTCCCTTGGCCACGCCCCAGCGTGGCGGAAGTGCCGGCTGTCCTCCCGACAGCTCTCCGGGTGTCTCCCAAAGTCTTACCCCCAGCACTCGGGATATTTAGGCAACGGGGCGCTGCCTGGCGGTGGCCACGGGCCCCTACAGGGCTGGGCTTCCATGCCCCTTACCCGAGGCGACCAACATAACCAGGGCGGACACCCCCTCGTGGTCTGGCGGAGGTACAGGCCCTCCTCCGGTCCTCCTGGGCGTCCCAGCCGGGCTCCTGCCTCGGCCGGATGTGGCAGATGATGGTATGGAAGTGGGGCGCCGCCTGGCGGTGACCACCGGCCCCTACAGGGCTGGGCTTCCATGCCCTCTACCCGAGGCCACCAGCATAACCAGGACGGACGCCCCCTCACGGTCTGGAGGAGGTACAAGCCCTCCTCTGGTCCTCCACAAACCCAGTTCAGTTTGTCGTATCACTTTAAACATAAAGTCTAAATGTAGTACTGCATGAGATGTAGCTCCTTTCACAAAGATATTTATTAACAAATTAATGTATTTCTTTTGGCATGAGAGCAAGTCACAGAAAATTTTCACAAAAATGTTGGAATATTTTAACTGTCTATTCACTAAGAAGGAATGACCTGTCACCACCAATTTCATAGTTGTTCGACTTTTCTGCCTATAATATAAAGGTCAAATATGTATTTGTGTGTATATATATGTATGTTTGTATATGTAGAGATATATATATGGATGTATGTGTATATATGTGTATATATATATATATATATATATATATATATATATATATATATATATATATATATATATATATATGTGTGTGTGTATATATATGACAGCAACACTCATCACAACAGTCACAAAACAATTACATTGACAATCATGTTACGTTATTTTCAAAATGTTTCCTTTTCTTTCCTTCTTTAACACACTACTTCTCCGCTGTGAAGCACGGGTATTTTGCTAGTGTGTATATATATATATATATATATATATATATATATATATATATATATATATATATATATATATATATATAATAATAATAATATATATGTGTGTGTGTGTGTATATATGTAGATATGTATATATATATATATATATATATATATATATATATATATATATGTATTTGTGTGTATATATGTGTGTGTATGTATATGTATGTGTGTATATGTAGATATGTATATATATGTGGATGTATGTGTATATATGTATATATAGTGGGAGTTTGGGCAACCTTGTTAATAGTCATTATTCTGCTGTATAAATCGTTGGTTGTTACAATAAAAAATGTCAGTTAAATATATCATATAGGAGACACACAGTAATATTTGAGAAGTGAAATGAAGTTTATTGGATTTACAGAAAGTGTGCAATAATTGTTCAAACAAAATCAGGCAGGTGCATAAATTTGGGCACCGTTGTCATTTTATTGATTCCAAAACTTTTAGAACTAATTATTGGAACTCAAATTGGCTTGGTAAGCTCAGTGACCCCTGACCTACATACACAGGTGAATCCTATAATGAGAAATGAGAGTATTTAAGGTGGTCAATTGTAAGTTTTCCTCCTCCTTTAATTTTCTCTGAAGAGTAGCAACATGGGGGTCACAAAACAACTCTCAAATGACCTGAAGACAAAGATTGTTCACCATCATGGTTTAGGGGAAGGATACAGAAAGCTGTCCCAGAGATTTAAGCTGTCTGTTTCCACAGTTAGGAACATATTGAGGAAATGGAAGACCACAGGCTCAGTTCAAGTTAAGGCTCGAAGTGGCAGACCAAGAAAGATTTCGGATCTTTCGGATTACTCATTCACTCACAAAAAAAATGTGTACTGTTTAGTTAAAATGCTGCAATTTGACCAGATAGTACATCTAAGTTAATAGATATCTGTCATTTTGTTGCTAAAGCTGTAAACAGGTAAAGAAATTAAGCATGCAGCTCAAATGGGGCTGGAAGCAAATGAGAAAGCATAGCTGCCCTACACAAGACAAAGACATGGCATGGCTTCACATAAAACGAACTGTGAAGTGGACAAAGAAAAGTCTGGTAAAACTCAACGACGGCGTGGTAAGCAAATGGCCTCCTTGGGTATACACAGTACTAACTATTCTGTCATATTCTTTTAACTCCTAATATAGTATAAGCTACACTCAAACTGAAGCTGGACTGGATTGTCGAGTGCTTTTATGCACACAGACTTCAAAATTTGTGTAGTTCTTGCTGCTTGGTGTTAAAATATGTCCAATATGGTGCAAAAGTGGGATAAAGGAGTTAAAGTGGACTGGATCTGCTAAAAAAAGAAAGAAATTATATTTTTGTACATCTTGATTAATTCTGGGAGTCATATGTAACGGTGAGGATCGGTGAGGATAGTCATGACTGGGATGAGCCTGGCAGAAAAGGCAAACTCACACAAAGCAAGGGTAAATGGAAAAGTGAACAGGTGCTTTTACGAAAACAATTCAAAAACAAAAGTGTCCAAAGAAATAGTGCAGTGGTTCCAAAAATCTTCAATAAATAAACAATCCATCCATCCATCCATTTTCCAACCCGCTGAATCCGAACACAGGGTCACGGGGGTCTGCTGGAGCCAATCCCAGCCAACACAGGGCACAAGGCAGGAAGCAATCCCGGGCAGGGAGCCAACTCACCGCAGGACACACACACACACACCCACACACCAAGCACACACTAGGGCCAATTTAGAACCGTCAATCCACCTAACCTGTGATATGGAGGTTAAAATCCAAATAAAACTCAAATCATCTTAAAAGCATATGCAGGAAATGAGCCTCAGTACCCCTTTAAAAATCTGACTTCTCTTCAGCTTGCCCTCTCCAAACCTTGAAGCCCGAGGAGAAATCTACCAGAAGGTGCAGACAACCTTTTTCTCCTGACCTGTGTCCCCGTCGCCAATCCAACGGCGTCTGCAGGGAGCCGCCATGCCCTGCTTCATGCCCACCGTTACTTCGCCAGGCTCCATCCAGCGAAAGCGCACTCTGTCCTCTCACCACAGCAGATCTATTCACTCCTCATGGCAAGAGCACCCTCCTGACCACAGTGATCGCTCCTGCTACTTGGACGCAGAGCAGGAGCAACTCCTTAGGCCTCTCCTGAGTGTGGCCACAAGCTCCTTCCTGGGGCTCCAATCCCAGCTGCTTGCTTCCTGTCCCTGCACCGCTCACTCTTGCCTAGTTTCCCCATATTAACCTCCACACTCCTTTCCTTTTTCTTTTCCACTTTTACAATCCTGCGGCCCCCTTTAAAACACTGGGGAGAATTACAGATGAAATTACCTAATTGCCACTCCAGGATGATGACAAGCCAATCAGACTGCCTGCACATGCCGGCAAGGCAACAGATTGTTAACTGATCGCCTGGAGACAAGCCGACTTCTCAGACAACTGCTCATACCTGCTCCATTCCCCAGCATGAGCACCTCTATTATTTATTTATTTAAAATTGATGCCGAGCCACGGACTACACGTCACACCATGCAGTGGCAGGGCTATTTGCCAAATTCAGCGTTGGCTGCCATGAAAAACGGGTTGGTGCCACTTGTCACCCATAAAAGATACAAATCACTAACACAAATTTGTTACTAATAATTTAGCTGTGTGACTCAACTTTTTATGCAGTTTATTGAAATGTTCAATTAAAACCACTATACATTTTTCTAAATTACTTTGAAATATTTGCCAAATTCATGCAGAAAAATGTACTGTTGTGGTACAAATCCTTTGAAAAACATTCCTTAAACAAAAAATTTGTTTTTTAGATAAAGTAAAAAAATATTGAATCAATTAATTATTTTTACCACTTTATTCCTCATCTTGTGCCATGAGTCACATGACTAAATTAAGTGCCCATTCACACTAAAAAAAAATCAAAACCCAACACATCCTTAGGCCACACCGGTTATAAAGAATTGACTTTACTCAGCTTTACTAAAGCCTAACATTAAGCATTTATACTGGTAGTGATATGC
>NW_024378292.1:2500-13397 GCF_016835505.1 Polypterus senegalus
CACACGGCGATGTCGAAGTGTCCAGCACAGTATACCACTTGACAGGCACAACCGCGGAGCCGCAAGGAGAAGGAGCAGACAGGCGGCGTGGTGTGCTGGTTACGGCTTGGGAATAAAAACCCTGAGGCTGTGCATTCAAATGTCTCTGCTGAAACTGAGGGACCTTGACAAGTCGCGTCACCTGCCTGAGCTCCAACAGGGGTTAATATATACAGATAAGATATCAGACAAATAAGGAAATATAAATGTAGAACGATAAACGAACAGACACATCGGTGGAAAAATTAAATAAATCACAGACTCTCTGGACTCGCTTTAAGGCCTTTTCATAACGAGTCCGCACCCCACCAAATTAATAAAGAAAAGAAAATATTTTACCTCGAGAAGCCGGTGGATCTTAAAATCGCAAAAATAAAAGCAGAAATAAGAAAACTTCATAAATTCTTTTGCCACAGAGCCTGCGACCAATGGAGGACGTGTTTTTTTTCTGATAAAGATACTTTCGATTTCACTGAAAGTGTCCGCCCAAAACATGTAAGATTCCATGGTGATGGACTGCTCGATACTGAACTGTTGACACGCTGCTTGCTTCGAGGCTTGTTTGAAATGCGCCCGTCACATGATTCAGAGGCGCACTATGACTAGCAGCATCGTACGTCAACGTCGCCGCCATATTGCGAGTGGCACTGCTGTGGAGTGAAGAAATGGATAAAGATACCTCATGCGTGTGCTGCTTGGGATTGGCAAACTGCTGTACGCTCCAAACCAGATCACGGGGGATTACATTTCATAGATAAGGCTGAACAATTGTTTTGTGGTTATATTTGGCCATTAGAAAATCCCGTTTTATAATCTTAGCACTAAAGGTCAACTTACACTAAAATTAAACAACAGTAGTAAAATTAAAACAAGAGAATGATAAATCAGAAAGCAATAATTAGCAAACAAACAAAGATAACTGGCAGTAACAAGTGCAAAATTCATAAATGGTATGCCAGTTTGAAAAGATAAGTTTTGAGGACAGTTTTAAAATGTGTTATTGAATCGAGCTGATGTATATGAGAGAGAAGAGAATTCCTGGTTGAGGATCACTATATAGGATGCTTTCGGCGCCCATAGTACTGAGTCTGGCGCGTGGTACAGAAAGTCGAGCTGCAGATGAGGACCTGAGTGAGCGAGAGGAGTGTCAGTCTGGAGGAGATCAAGTGAGGTTGTGGAGAGCATTAAGCGTTAAGAGCGGGATTTGAAGTATTGTATTCTGTAGTTAACAGGGAGCCAGTGGAATTGAGAGAATGGGTGTAATATGTTCAGTGGATTTAAAACAGCAGGTTATTATCCTGGTAGCAGAATTTTGAAGAAGTTGTAGCGATGGATAAGTTTTGTGGGATGCCAGATAGAATAGCATTACAGTAATCTATACGTGAGGTGACTCGGCATTAACCAATACTTCAGTACTGTGTTGGTAAGAACAGAATGTAGTCTAGAAATGTTTCAGAGATGGAAGAAGGCAGTTTGAGAAATGTTACTTATATGGGAGGAATAATTTAATAAAAAAATAAATAATAATAATAATAAATTATTATATTATTATTATTATTATTATTATTATTATTTAATAATTGCCATTATTAGTGTATAAATTGATATAAATAATTGCATTTAAACGATTTGCCATAATCTGTTGTATGTAAATGATACTGTTTTAAACGTTATTGTTTTTTCATCAGAAAACCCGGTTTCCACGTCTACCTGTATTAGTTTAAATGGCACTTTTGCCACTCTCAATATGGCGGATGTGCTGACGTATCATGTCGACTGGGCAACACAGTGAATGTGGGGTCTGTCTGTATATGTCTATGATCTGTGCAGTCAGAAGCCGATTTGGTCAGCCAGTCCGCTGCCAGGCCTGTTTGGCTCTAAGTGTAAAAGCAGCGGCACTTCTGCATCTGAAAAGCTTTAACGCGAGTTCAATTCCAGAGGTTCATCTACTTGGGGCTAGTGCATGGAGTACGGACAAAGCCAAAAAGAGATTTAAAAAAGAAAACAGTAATGTAGTAGTTGTCTGTAAGTATGAAAGATTCGCATGGTTCGGCCACCTCGTTCCATGGTGTGGAGTTTTGTCCAAATTGAATCTGCAACAAATTGATAGGCATATTTGGCTTAAGGCAGCACTTACAGTATTGTAACAATCCAGCATCTATTCCGCCCATGTCAATCATATCAGAGTCTAAGAAACACTTAGTTTACAAAGCACATGAACATTACAGCAGTATATGAGCAAGACACTCCTCAGTAAACGTTTTTACTATTCAGTGATTCCCAGATCAAGTTCAAGTTTTTCAAGTTCATGTTCAAAGTTTATTGTCATGTTCACAGTATGGAAACATGTTTCCCTGTACAATGAAATTTTTTCTTTGCTGTCCACACCAAATAACAAAACCAACATATAAAGATAAACATAAATAACAAGTAGCAGATAGATAATAAGTAACAGAGGCAGCATAGAATATAAAAACAGAATAGAAGTATAAAGTGTAATGTGCAGGTAGGTGTGTGATGGACAAACCCAATGAAGTTGTGTGCAGAGGTCGGGAGAATGAGGTTGACCCATGGTTGTAAACTCCAGTCAGTTATTTAGAAGTCTAATGGCCTTGGGAAAGAAAGAGTTCTTATTGCCAAGTCCTGCATTGCATACTCCTATACCTCCTGCCTGAAAGTAGAAGTGTGAACAGTTTGTGTAGGGGTGGGTGGGGTCCCTGTCCCTCGTCCCTGTCCCTGTCCCTGTCCCTGTCCCTGAGGATTGAGGCTGTTCTTCTATGGACTCTGCGGTTGTGCAGATGCTCTTGCAGAGAGGGCAGAGGGTTCCTGGTGATCTTCTCAGCAGTCTTTACCACTCTTTGCAGGCATTTGAACCATGCAGTTTTAAATGCTGTTTATTGAACATTCGCCTCTTGGCACTAAAGCTGTTTTGGTAAATGATATTATATTAAGTACAAAATCTGATCTGTGTCTTCTCACTGAAACCTGGCTTAGTAAATGTGACACTGTTCCCTAGCTGAGGCGTCACCAGATGGATACTCGTTCCTTCATAAGTCTAGAGATTCTGGTCGAGTCAGGAGGCCTTAAGAATAATTCATTGTAAACAAAATGCAAATCACTTCTAAAAATTTAGGCAACTTTACATCCTGTTGAGACATTCATTTTAAATATTAAAACAGATTCCAACACAATTATAGTGCTAGTCTACAGACCACCAGGGTCCATATTCATTGTTCATGACTGAATTTAGCAACCTTCTGTCTGATTTGGCTATAAATTATGATCACGTAGTTCTGATGTGGAGATTTTAATGTACACATTGATGTGGAAACTGACACTTTTAGCAAATGTTTTACTTATTTGTTAAATTCAGTAGGATTTTGTCAGATTGTCAAAGGTCCAACTCATAATCATAACCACATTAGATTTAATTATAACTTACAAAGTTGAAATTCAAAATTTAAATATTACTCCATTAAATGTAGTTATTTCCGATCACTTCTTAATTACATTTGATTTAGTTCTGCCCATGCCAACGCACTCACAGATTAAAACAAAGACAGTGCGACATCTAGATTGTAATTCTGCTTCAAAATTTATAGATACCTTGAGTAAGTCGAGTGTAATTGTGGAAAACCATTTAGATCAGTTAACATCAAATGTAAACGTGGAAAACAATTTAGATCAGCTAACATCACATTATAATGTGACCTTGAGAGATGCTCTGGACACAGTGGCTCCCCTAAAACAAAAGTGATCAAAGCACATAGAAACTCTCCCTGGTTTAATGAAAATACTTGAGCTCTTAAATTAGAGTGTCGAAAACTGGAGCGCAGATGGAGAACAACAAAAGCTACATGTCTTTCAAATTGCATGGACAGAGAGTGTTAATAAATATAAAAAAGCCCTCTTTAAAGCTCGCTCAGAATACTATTCTACATTAATAGATAGCAATAAAAATCAGAACACTGTTTAGAACAGTGGCTAAATTAACAAATGGGAATTCAGATCAACAGTGCAAAATACCAACAGATAATAGCAGTACAGACTTTATGAACTTCTTCAATGAGAAAATTAAAAATATAAGATCCCAGATCTCAGCATCACAGTACAAACCAAATACTAGCTTAGCAGACCCTGTCTCACATTGCATTCAACACTTTAATAATTTTAATCCTGTAACTGAGCAGGAAGTCTTAACTTTAATTACTAAAATGAAGCCCACTACTTGTTCCCTAGATCCAGTGCCAACAAAACTAGTAAAAAGTGCAATGGATGTTCTTGCAGCATATTCTAACCATTATCAATAGTTCATTACTGCATGGCACCGTACCTGATGCACTAAAAGTGTCAGTCATTAAACCTTTACTTAAAAAGTCAGACCTAGACCCACACATACTAAATAATTATAGGCCTATTTCAAATTTACCGTTTCTCTCTAAAATACTACTAGAAAAGTAGTCATGCAGTCAGCTTCAGTCACACCTTACGCATTATAATTTATTTGAGAAATTCCAGTCTGGTTTTCGACTGGTCATAGTACAGAAACAGCACTAACACGGGTTGTAAATGACATTCTGATATCCTCTGATGAAGGAAACTCCACTGTAATTATGTTGTTGGACTTAAGTGCAGCATTTGACACCATTGACCATTCTATTTTACTGCACAGGCTAGAAAACGATGTTGGGCTTACAGGCCCCATGCTCGCTTGGTTTAGTTCTTATTTATCAAATCGATTCCAATATGTACAGAAATGTGCTGACAGTACTCCATCATTATACACAGAAGTTCAATATGGTGTCCCATGGGGCTCAGTACTGGGACCTTTACTGTTTTCACTTTACATGCTTCCACTGGGATCTCTCATTAGGAAACATAATGTTAATTTTCACTGTATGCAGATGACACCCAGTTATACCTTTCATTTTAAATCAAATAGAAGTTTCTCCGATGTTGTCTTTAATTAGTTGTGTTAGTGAATTAAAGGAATGGATGAATGAGAACTACTTGTCTTTAAATACAGATAAAACAGAGATGTTAATTGTTGGAGGGAATGACGCTGATCACAGCAATATTTTGTCATCATTTAACTCAGTTGGAATCCCAATTAATTTTACTGAATCAGCCCGCAATCTAGGAGTTATCTTTGACTCTAGCATGTCATTTAAAGCACATATTACAAAGTTGTCCAAAACATGTTTCTTCCATCTTAAAAATGTTAGGAAATTAAGGCGCTTTCTAAATAAACAGGATTGTGAGAAATTAATTCATGCATTTATCTCTAGTAGGATTGACTACTGCAATACGGTGTTCACTGGCTGTTCAAACTGTTCTCTATACAGCCTCCAGTTAATCCAAAATGCGGCTGCAAGAATTATTACAAGAACAAGAAAATATGAACACATAACTCCAGTTCTTAAATCCTTACACTGGCTCCCTGTTAAGTTTAGGGCAGATTTCAAAATCCTCCTTTTAACATATAAAGCATTAAATGGCCAAGGTCCGACTTACTTGTCTGAACTTATCATGACTTACGCACATTAAGATCTCAAGATGCCGGTCTGCTTATGATTCCAAGGATTAATAAAATAACAGTGGGAGGTCGAGCTTTTAGTTACAGGGCCCCTAAACTGTGGAATGGTCTTCCTGCTTCCATAAAGAGATGCCCCTTCGGGTCTCAGCCTTTAAATCCCGGCTGAAGACTCACTACTTCAGTTTAGCATATCCTGACTAGAGCTGCTGATTAACTGTACATACTGCATCTCTGTTGTTAGTCATTAGCACTAAAACATACGTAACATGATAGTTATAATTGAATACTAACCCTCACCTATTCTGTTTCTGTTCTCGGTACTCAAATGTGGCAATTGGTGCCACGTCCCACCTACCAAGTTGTTTGCCTGGCTATGGTAAAGTCATCCCTGATGGAGGATCGCAGAAATCATGGAAAACAGGGGTCCTTTCATCGGATTTGCTGGCCCAGCACTGTTTTAGCTGTGGAATGGCCAAATGGGGGAGGCAGCTTGATGGATGAGGTCTGCAGAACTCTAAAAATATCCAAATCTATTATGTGATATCATCTACTGTTAAATTCTGTTCCGTACTTCTAAATCTTTTTATTTTTATGCTATATTAAGGATTTGTTCTGTTCTGTGTATTGTATTGCATTGACCCCCTTCTTTTGACACCCACTGCAGGCCCAACCAACCTGGAAAGGGTCTCTCTTTGAACTGCCTTTCCCAAGGTTCCTTCCATTTTTCCCTACAAGGTTTTTTTGGGAGTTTTTCCTTGTCTTCTCAGAGAGTCAAGGCTGGGGGGCTGTCAAGAGGCAGGGCCTGTTAAAGCCCATTGCAGCACTTCCTGTGTGATTTTGGGCTATACAAAAATAATTGTATTGTATTGTATTTGCAGTCCAAAGCAGTAGTGTTGCTTTGCACATGGTGATGCAGCTGGTCAAGATGCTCTCAATGCAGCTGTAAATGTTTCCAAGGATCTTAGTCAACATACCAAACTTCCTCAGCCTCCTCAGAAAGTACAGCTGTTGAGCCTTCTTGACCAGCTGTGTGGTGTTAGATGTGTCTAAGTGAGGGTCCTCAATGATGTAGACGACCAGGTATTTAATGCTGCTCACCATCTCCACTTCAAGCCCTCAGATGAACAGTGGCCGGTGAGGTCTCCTCTCCTTCCTCATGTCCACTATCATCTCCTTCGTCTTGTCTGTGTTGATGGTGAGGTTGATGTCCTCACACCATGATGCCAGACTGTCCACCTCCCTCCTTTAGGCCACCTCATCCCCACCAGTGATGCGTCCTATCACTGCTGTGTCATCTGCAAACTTCTTTAGGATGATGTTATCTTTGTGGGAGGCAACACAGTCATGGGTGAACAGGGTGTAGAGGATGGGGCTGAGGACAAATCCCTGTGGGGTGCCCGTGTTTGTGATAATGGTGGCTGAAATCCTATTACCAATCCTGACAGACTGGGACCTGCCAGTCAGAATGTCTAGGAGCCAGTCAGAGGGTTGGGGGTGCAGACAGTTTATGGGGGAGTTTATGGGGGGATAACCATGTTAAAGGTGGAGCTGTAGTCAACAAAGAGCATCCTGATGTAGGAGTCTTCTTCTCCAGATGGGAGAGGGAATAATGTAGTGCAGCTGTGATGGCATCTGAGGTGGACCCGTTGGGTCGGTAGGCATACTGCAGGGGTCCAGAGTGTTCGGTATGCTGCTCTGAATTTAGGCCAGTACCACTCTCTCAAAACACTTCATGATGATTGGGTGAGTACTACCAGCCTGTAGTCATTCAGGCAGGTGTGTGTGCTGTTTTTAGCAAGGGGGTTGATGATCGTAGTCTTAAAGCAGGACGGAACAATGCTCTGACTGAGGGAAAGGTTGAAGATGGAGCAGAGAACATCAGCCAGCTCATTGGCACATGCTTTGAGAGCCCATCCATGTTGTCATGGTTGTTGTCTGGTCCAGCTGCCTTGTGGGGGTTGATCTTCCTCAGTGCTTTGTGTACTTGACCCTGAAGAGACCGTTGGGGATGGGAAGGGGTTGGGTGGTCCAGGTGTGTATGTGTCTCCACTCTGTGCTGATGCCGGATGTCTCAAAGCAGGTGTAGAAAGTGTTGAGATCATCCGGCAGACTGTCTGTGGAGCTGATTGTGCTGGTGGTGGTCCTGTAGTCTGTGATGTGCTGTAGGCCCTGCCACATTCTCCATCTTCTCTCTATACTGCCTCTTGGCTGCGGTGATGGCTTTTCTTAGTCCGTGCTTTGTGTGTTTTGTACTCCATCTCAGTGCCTGATCTGTACAAGAGAGCGGACACTCAGCATGTGGCGTACCTGACTGTCTATCCAGGGCTTCTGGTTGGGAACTTCCTGACTGGTATTGGACACATTGTTATCAATACAGGTGCTGATGTACCCAGTCACATACTCAGCATAGTCCTGTATGTGTCGTGGCGAAGATCTTCGTCACCAGAGGCTTTACCTGAAATAAATGCTATTAGGAATCTCAGGATAGGCAAACAGAGTTTATAGTTTTATTGCAAATAAAATAACACAAAAACAACAAGGACTCAAACCAATGTCAAATTGAGCTGAGCCCTGAACATTACAGCAATCGAAGTTTTTATAACAATTTCTTATCATTTTGACCTTGTTCGATTAGTTCATTCTGCACCTGGTTTTACTGTCCATTATTCCTCTTGGTGTCTGCTCAGCTTATTTTGATTGGTCTAAGGCTGGGTGGATGGCTTCTCCTTACCATCTTTGGGCTTTTCTTATGTCATTTCCTATCTTTTCCACCTACGCCGAATAGAGCTCTTTTGCTCATCTCCTCTGACTCACTTCTACTCCTGTCGGCCCGAACCTTCAGTTCCCATGGGAACCCTTATTATCTCCTTACTTTTCTATCACTGGCCCCCTCGTGGTATTTTTATTTTTCTATGCTGTTCCTATTTTCTCTAACTGGCCAAGGCTTCAATTCCATATATGGTTTTCCTCTCATTTCCTTTCTTAAACCTTCCAAACTTTTTTAAAGTAGTGGCCTGAAGCTTAAGCTTTAATTAAAAAGAAATATAGTATATGCTTTCATTTAATCATTGCTTGACATGCTTGATTTGTCTTAATTTCTACACTAAAGTTAATTTCTAATATACTCTTCTAATATTTTTGTTAATGCCTGAATTTACTAATGTTTTCTCTTCATGTGTAATTACATCAGTGTGACGTTGCTTACAGCAAAAGCCTTTTATTTTCTTTCTGCTGTTTTCCTAATCCAGCTGGTTTCTTTATGTGCCCTCACAGAGCCATCTTCTGTCTGAGGTATCGTTTCCTTAGCTTCCTAGCCTTGAACACAGGTGTTCTCACACTCTTATCCTGTTCTAAGTTGGTTTCTATACGTCAATTTCTGTTCTTTCCTCACTCTGGAAATTTTGCTTTAAGCTTTGAAAAATAATGCAATATAACTGATTTTTAGTTAACTATTTGCTTGACCTATCTTATTTTAACATTTATTCTAATTTATGCTTAATCTAATATTTTAGAAGCTTTTTGATTACTTTTTATGGCTTCTTATGTTAATTTGCTATTCTCTATGCTAATACAAAGCGTTTCCTTCATATGCTGATAGAACAGTCCTCTAGGAGCTGACTGCAACCCTAAACACATCCCAGTCTCTCTGAGCAAAACAATCCTGCAGGGTGCTCTCAGTCTCTGGGGTCCAAAGTTTATTTAACTTGCTTAATGATAGGGTTTGTTTATTTCAGCCTTTGTCTGTAGGCTGGGTACAAGAAGAGAGTGACATGGTCTGATTGTCCAAAGTGAGGGCGGGGTGCAGTCCTGTATGCACTGCGTATGTTGCTGTAAACTTGATCCAGGTGTTCTTCTCACGGGTGGGAATGCTCACGTTTTGGTGGTATTTAGGAAGTACAGTCCATAAATTGCACTGATTAAGGTCGCCAGCTGCAATAAAACAGCATCGGATGCTCTCTAAGGCGCTGATGACGTCATGGAGTTTGCTGAGCGCTGCCGTGGAGTTAGCTCGCAGGGGAATGTAAACAGCAGCCAAAAACACAGCAGTGAATTCCCTCAGTAGATAATAGATCTGTAGCTGATTTATATTATTGGTTTTCAAAATGCAATGTCAGTAAAAGCAAGTGCTGCATAACTAATAACAACTGACTTTAAAACAGAATCAGTGCAATTGACAGCGTCTTCTGCAGTTTAGGGAAAGCATCGGGATTTCTGCATTAATGAGACAAAAATGTTGTAAAGAAACTTGGTGAATTCATCCAGAGGTGAACATAAAGATCACTCAAGTACTGACAAGAAGGAGCAGCTGGATATGCACATCTGGAGCCAAACTTTCAAAAAAGTACCTGACTTTGTTCTTCTCTTGTGAAGGCATCTTGCCAAAGCCTTTCGTGGGGAATCAGTAAATCCTGACAATGTACACCTTCAGAAATGGAATACATCAACTGTATACTGAAGCATTTCATTGACAAACGTAAAAATACAAAGTAGAACATTTCAGACAAACGATGAGTTCTGTTAATTATAAACAACGCACCATAACTATTGTATGTGTTATTACTTTTTTATTTATTCTCACCAATCCTGGAAATGAATATGGGTAATATGGTTATAATAATTCAAATTAAATTAAAATAAAACAGTCAAATAATTAATAATAAACAAACTGAGTCACATTGGCCTTATCCGAAAGGAAATATCAGAAAGTTTATGCGCTGTCATTTAGGACACAATGCGTTGTTAACGCACGCACTCTCTACTGACACGCGTCATGAATACAAAAATACAGCACAGTCCATACAAACTCATAGCCTCCTTCGTTTTTGACCTTATGATTAATTGTCAATATCATAGAAATGAAGATGACAAGTCTTCTATAGTCAGTTCAATAAACTTTCCCTTTAAAATGTAAATACAGAATATAAAACAGAATCTCAATGAAGCGGGACTCGTAGTAATGAATAATATGTGACACTGAGGAATTATAATTCATAATAACGGGAACAAGTAAAAACTACGACTTCCTAAAACGGACACTGTAAACGTAGGCATTTCAATTAATAATTTAGGAGACTTGTGTGTGCATTTCAATATCGATTTAAAAACTAACACATCTGACGTCGCTAACAATTAAGGCTCACGCTGTCCTGCTGCATGTTTGGAAGGTGCTGGTTGGCTGAAATTATTTATAGGAATTGTCCTATAAGAGGGAAGTGCTGTATAGCGATCAGATATTAAAACACACATTTGAGTTTAACGAGACATGAAATAATCAACAAAATGTACAGTGATGTCTTATACAAATTACACAACACACATACT
>NW_024378293.1:0-25000 GCF_016835505.1 Polypterus senegalus
CATTGCTCCATTATTCAAAATCAGAATTAATTGTAGCTTTCTTATACATCTAATGCAGGGGTGCCCACATTTTTTCGGCTTGCGAGCTACTTTTAAAATGATCAGGTCGAAATGATCTACCTACATTAAAAATAATATATATATATATACTGAGTATACTTTATACATAAAATATATGTTGTCGTACCTTGCATAACTGAGTAACCTTTATGGCACAATCACAATTCAATACATTTATGGTCACTACAGTATTTGGATTTAATAATCTTCATGCGGGAAAAGGCTGACTCGCATAAATAAGTAAAGCCGAATAATGCAGTCAAGGAGCTTTTGAATTCAGCCGAGTGAAAAATGACGGCTGTCCGATTAACTGCGATTTTAGTTCCCTCTCCTTTCTCTTTCTCAGATCACTTTTTGGAAGGACGTCAGTTTTGTAGTTTTTATGAACAGGTCGAAAGTGCCTTTCCACATTTTCCTTCTTTGGAATAGCAATGATAGATTGACAGATCAGACAAACATACTTCGATTATGACATTGTGAGAGAAAAAAATCCTCGTCTAATTCCACATAAAGCCCATACCCTCCCCAAACATTTTTTTTTTAAATCCCTTCTTTAGTTGATATAAATTGGAAGGCTAACTAGATCACAGCCAGAGTTTTGCAGTATCTCGCGTGTTTAATCGGGTGTGTGGGATGATCAGCGTGTTAGAAGAAAAGAGATCTCAGACTGGCCGCCCTGTATGTCAATCAAGTGGCAAATGCCATAAGGAGGATATATGATAGACTAATGTTTAAAAAAAATTTTTTTTTAAAGCAACACGATCTACCGGTCGATCGTGATCGACGCATTGGGCACCCCTGATCTAATGTTACAGTGAGATTACATGTCGACAAGTGACTCGGCCACAGTTGTGCTGTAAAGGCAGAGGTCAAAATCAGACTGGTAGGCACCTGATTGCCTTAGCTAGTACACCATACATGGGTTACGCAATGAAGACAGTAAGTTTTTACCAATGGCAGCCTGTTTATTTATGAATAATTCACAGTTTTAGTTGAGCGTCAGTATTCAACCTGTTAAACTGGAGCAAAGATAATTACCAGTTTTTAATGTAGAAATGAATCCTGATCTTTATTTTCATCTCCCTCATTGCTCTGTCTTTCTTATCTGTCAATTTCCTGAACTTACTTTAATCATTCTGGGGTCACATGGCACCACAACTTTTCCTGGCACGATCGGACACAAGGTAGAAACCCAGTCTGTGCTCATCATCCTAACATTCACTTCATTGCAATACAGAAAAATGCCAAATTACTTGGATACCAACCACACAAACATTCATGCATCCACCCATTTGGGACCATGGGAAGACTGTGCCTACCTCACAGCACTGGGCTCAAGTCAGGAGGTGAACCCTGAGTGCACACATCCAATTAAACAGGCTAATTTAGTGTCACCATTTAATGTGACACACAGGTACTTGAGATATAGAGACAACACTATCTTCAAAAGCCTGAAAATTAACATTTTGGTGTCCTGAAAAAAAAATTGAAATAGTAATTATAGTCTTAGCAATTACGCAGTTTCCATTACTGAATTTGTAAAAAGAATATTATAGGTGAGAGTGCTTTCCAGCTCTTTTTTCCTCATTCCTTATTAGAAGGATTAAGGAGTCCTAGTAGACTCGACACTATCAACTTCCAGACCGTGCTCAGAAGTCATTAAAAAGGCAAACAGATTGTTAGATTATATAACACAATGTGTAGAGTACAAGTCCAAGGAGGTAAGCTGAAGCTTTATGGTGAGGCCTCATATGGAGTACTGTGTGCAGCTTTGGGTTGAACATGGGGCAGTACTACCAAGAGGACTTCAACTCCCAGCAGTCATCACGGGGCTGAAAGGAGGAGACCTTGAGGGTCATGCACTATAAAAAGCAAGCTGGAGTACAGCGGAAAATGGATAGAGCGGAGATAAAGCGGATTCAGATAGACAGAAGCTAAGCGCATATATGTCACAAAAACAGTGCTTTTCCACATGATGCTGGAATAGTTTTTGTTTTCATACTGTATATCAGTGTATAATGTGATACGTCTACAAAAAGTATACAAGCCTGACAACATTTTCCATATCTAATTTATTATATATTCTTTAGCATCATATTTAACCTCTGATTACCACACTACCCACATAGCTGGCACCTCAGGCCCAGGATTTTAACTCAGAACTAACCAGTACAGCTACTATTTACTGCAACCATGACAGCACCCTTAGGAGAAGGATGCTAAGGATAGAGCTGCCAGGGAAAAGGGAAAAGAGGAAGGCCTAAGAGGAGGTTTATGGATGTGGTGAGAGAAGACAAGCAGGTGATGGGTGTAACAGAACAGATGCAGAGGACAGAAAGATATGGAAGAAGATGATCAGCTGTGGCAACCCCTAATGGGAGCAGCCGAAAGAAGATGATGATGACAGCACCCTTACACAAATATAAAAGCACATACAATCTGTTTTGCTAGAGCCATTATTGCACCACTTGTGCTGGCCACCATCTCCTGTAGCCTTTAAAATCATTTCTTCTTGCTTTGCACTTTTGTTAATGTGCTCTCAGAATATGGTTGTGACAAGTCCACCATCTTGTGGTTTCTGCTTTATAACCTAGAATTATACAGTATATGCAGCATAGCGTCATAGAAACTGGTTTTGTTCTTCTCATAATTTTTCAGCGTTTATTAAGTACAAGTTTTTTAAGAAATAACTTTTTTTTTTCTTTTTCAGTCTCTTCTTAATGCACAAAATAAGTTACGGAATCTGGTCCCTAATTTTACTTTCAACCTTGGCTTTTCTGGCAAGTTTTATCACACAGGTAAGGAAAAGTATCCTCATCTGAATTTCAAACCACTTTTAGTGATCATAAAATGAAATAATAGCAAGTTTTTACTACCTGTCACCTGTTGCCAAATAGTTCATATCTGGCTTTTCTGCGTGTTTCTTTTTGTGCCCAGCTCTGACATTAGAACACTGTAGATGAGAACAGGCCAGTCAGCCCAACAAAGCTCGCCAGTCCTATCCACTTAATTCTTATACAATAACATCAAGTCAAGTTTTGAAAGTCCTTAATGTCCTACTGTCTACCACACTACTTGGTAGCTTATTCCGTATGTCTGTGGTTCTCTATGTGAAGAAAAACTTCCTAACGTTTGTGTGTAATTTACCCTTAACAAATCTCCAACTGTATCCTTGTGTTCTTGATGAACACTCGGATCACTCTGCCTAATGTCCTTTCTGGTGTTATTATTTCTCATCTGTTTTTAACCCTACCCTAAATTTCTCTATATCAGAATTCTTCAGTCCTCTTTTTTATAAAATTGTATGAAACGTTCTGCTAGATCCTTAGTATGTCCATCTTTCTGATCAGACTTAATGTCATCTCTGCTTTTTTTTGTGGCATTGTCTTGGTATGCTACACCTCTTTTTGTTTTTCTTCACTCATGTTTTCCCCCTCTCTCATTTTTATTTAGTTCCCTGCTTATTCTCATCCCTCTCTTTTTGATTAAAGGTGTTTCTTGCTGTTCTGTTATGCCTGTGACTGACCTCTGTCCAGTTTTTTTTTCATGGCTCCTGTTCTGTGCTCCTTAGGAACGGATGACGAAGATATTGGAGATGACATGCTGCTACAACACCGGAATGAATTTTGGTGGTTCCCTCACATGTGGAGTCACATGCAGCCTCACCTCTTCCATAATGTTACAGTTCTGGCTGAGCAAATGAGACTCAACATGATCTTTGCCCAGGTGAGGCTCTGCCCTTTTTCCCCCTAAGTTGAAGATAACTTGTGCCATTTGGAATTCTGCAGAGTACTCACAATTGTGAATATTGCGTATCCATGCAGGAGGTTTTAGGTGAATAGTTCAAGCAACAATAGAAAAATGGAAAAGCAGACACTCTGCTCTGTTGGGCCCTTGAGCAAGGCCCTTAACCTGCAATTGCTGAGCGCTTTGAGTAGTGAGAAAGTGCTATATACATGCAAAGAATTATTATTATTATATTTTAAGAGATCTTAAGTACTATTGTGTCTTTTTATATACTAGTTATGTTGCTTAAATAGATGATAGCTCCTTCCACCAGCAATATTTCACTGCTTTCAGAATTTTAAGACACCTTGTACATACTAACTCCTACACAGGTTGACTCTGAAAATGTCTGCCATGTTGAATCCATATAATGCACTGAAGGAGTAATTTAGATGCTAAAAAATGATAATAGATAGATGTGTATTAATAATGTGATCACTTAGGTAGAAAAATGCTTCTCTGGGGCATTCAAGTATGATATTAACATTAATTTGTCTTTATCTAGCTTTTATCTTTTCTTTTCTTTAACTTTTTATACTGGAATGTGACATGAATGCCACTTAGTGTAATTTAAATACAACATGTGAGTATTTTAGGCACTGGTCTGGTGATGCCATTAGCACAGTTAAATGCAAACAGATCCTAAGCAAGTCATAAACCCATTACAGGACTGCTGCCATGCAAAAAAAAAAAAACCAAAACACCTCATTCATATTAAAATACATGATTGACAGATATTAGATAAGGCACTTAAAGTGTACATTAGACAACTTCTCTGGCATTTCCCTAGCAAAAATTCACTATGCAAGGTAATGAATATTAGGTAACTGCAGCAGAGATGGTTTGGAAGATATTAGAAGATTCTATTCAGTTTCCGTTCAGTTTAAATTATTTTTGTAATGTTCTGTGCACTGAGAACAGCCTCAGATTTGCAACTAGGACACAGCATCAGAAAATTTACAATACTATATTTTATGATCACGTTACTCCATTAAACATACAGAGCAATTGTGTTCGTAAGATTATTAAAAATGCTTTTGTCTGGGACCTCCTGACTCTCTAGTACAAAAAAAATGGCATATACCATATAACTTTTGACTCGTTCATGACATCTAGTCATGCCCTCTATTATTTATTTTTGACCCTCTAGCATACTGAAAAAGTACAAGAAAAAGATTTTTTAAAATGGTACAGTACCAGCATTTCTGTAATTTCCATACCAGAAGTAAATAGTTTTCAATCACTTCATGCTCAGTCATTTCTAAGCATGATGGGAACTCCAACAGATACCATCTGCTGTTTGATTCTAATATATGTGTTAGATCTTGGTGATCTTAGCTCTATCTATCTATCTATCTATCTATCTATCTATCTATCTATCTATCTATCTATCTATCTATCTATCATATCTTGAGTCTACGCGTGGAAGTGTGTCTGTCTGTCTCGGAAGTGAGAGGTGGAGTCGGGCTAAGGGCTCCACCTCTGAGGATACAAAAGCGAGGCCAGCACGTCGGCAAAATGAAACCTCAGAAAAAAGAGTCACTCGCTTCCCCGCTAATACAGAAGCGAGGCGAGTTCATCTGTAAAACGGTATCCCTTTTACTTTTCCTCCCACCACTAATACACAAGCAAGACGAGCACGTTGGCAAAACGAAACTTCCTAGGAGAGAGATGCCCAGAGTAGTTCTTTTCAATGACCTGACATCTCTACATTTCAATTTTTTTTCTGATGATATCAGTAGTTCCTAGGACCCTGTGCTTTTTACAGCATGGGCTTACACAGCTAGTATATATACATATTAGTATGTTTGTGTGTATGAACAAGCCGAATAGTGCGAATAGGAGGCTCCTCTTATGTGGCCTCGGAGAACGAAGAAAAGTAAAGGGTAGTTTTGAAGCACCATTTTCTCTGTTGTTGACAAGAACAAACTCCAAAGGAAACCCGATTCAATCTTCCAAGTCCCCCATAACTTCCCCTCACATATGTCAAACATATATACAGTATTTGTCAAACTTGTTTAGGTTCCACCTTTTTTGGCCATCTAGACCTGACAATTCTAATTTTTAGACCAACCTAATGATAAAGATTAAACCAAAGGATTCCTTCAGCAAAAATGACCAGAGTGACTTGAAGCCGAGTATACAACATCAACCGACCCCATGGGTTCACCCCCTAATGGGATATGATGAGTCAAAATAACTTGCTCTCAAAAACAAATTGAAAAAAATGGGGATCAGTAATACAGGCATGTGGAGTGCTGTTTTATGGTATTAGAAGGTTGCTGATCAAGAACATGATAATATTTTTGATACTCGGTTCTTTACTGGTGGTCCTAGTCCTCTGAGAGATGCTCCCTGAGGGTTAAAATGACTAGTTTCAAACTTAAGCGTATAGGGTATCATTTTATACTATTTCAAGGTCAGCAATTGCAAATATCATGTTATTTCTGATCCTTTACTAGGGATCTAACCCTCTCTAGGCATCTGTCAAAGGAGAAAAAACGACACATTTCTGTTATAATTAAGAATATTTAGACTTTAAACATTTAAACTGAAGCACATATTTTTACTATTTCACAAATGTGACATATCTATTCTTGTTTATTATGTACTTCTACCTCATGAAATTAATTGTTGAATTTCTTATGAACACCCCAAAGTAAAGGCAGCTTATGCTAATTCAATATTTTTTTCAGTTTCATTTAAACTAAACAAATCCTAACACAATAAAGGCCATTATAAGTGAAATATGGGACAAGGCCAGCTCACAACAGAGGAGAAAAAAAAATAGAAACTCCAGTCACTGGCATTTTTGAAGAAATTAAACATCTGGCCCAGCCCATCCTTAGCATTTTACAGAATCATAAGTATATGCTGGGCAGTGTAAAATGAAGATTAAATCAGTAGGTCATTGATCCCAAGTCTCTCCCAGTTTCTGGTGTTGCTTCCCATGTGTAGGAATAGCAGCTTGGCATAGTAACAGTGGCATTATGTGCCACAGTAGAACATTCAAAAGAGAAACAGAGTAGTTGAGGGTTAGTAACAGGTCAAGAATAATTAACTGACAAATATCTGCATGTTCTGCTAATCAGCAGCTCTAGTCAGGGTTTGCTTGACTAATGTGGAGAGTCTTCAGCCTAGATCTAAAAGCTCAGTGCAGTTAGAGCTCCCTTTCACTTGCATTATTTTATTTATCCTTCAAAGCTTTTAAAGGCCCACATCTTGTGATCAAAATGTACACATTGGTATGTATGCATTGATAATTTCTTTCTAGTAAGAAGGGCCTAGGCCATTTAATGTTTTTATATTTAAGAATAAGGATTAATATCTGTGATGTTTTTAGGAGCATGGCATTCCAACAGACATGGGTTATGCAGTGGCACCCCACCACTCTGGAGTATACCCAATTCACAGCCAACTATATGAAGCCTGGAAGTCCGTGTGGGGGATCAAAGTGACAAGCACTGAAGAGTACCCACACCTGCGTCCAGCTCGCTACCGCAAAGGCTTCATTCACAATGGCATCAAGGTCAGTATAGCAGTGGCAGCGCAGGGTTTATTTAATTTTGAGAGGGACTTTGGCTCATTGTCTTTCTGTTATGCCTTAGGTGTTGCCAAGACAGACCTGTGGCCTTTTCACTCACACAATCTTCTACAATGAGTATCCTGGTGGCTCACGTGAGCTGGACAGAAGCATCAGAGGAGGAGAACTGTTTTTGACGCTGCTACTTAACCCAGTAAGTGATGTGTGTTCAGTGGGAGTAGGAAGAACACTGTAGTATGCCCAGGTTTTGTTTAGAATAACGTCAGGGGGGCAGTAGTTTACACTGTGGAGCACTGAGGCGGCAGAAGTATGGTAAGATGGGTTCATCATCTTTAGTATTTGACTGGACACTTACATCCTATGTGTGTTTTCTTTTTTCTTGCAGATCAGTATATTTATGACTCATTTATCCAATTACGGTAATGACAGGCTGGGCTTATATACTTTTGAATCTTTAGTCAAGTTTGTGCAGTGCTGGACACAGCTGCGGCTACAGACTCTGCCGCCTGTACAGCTAGCTGAAAAGTACTTTCAGATCTTTCCAGAAGAGAGGGATCCTTTGTGGCAGGTACATCTTAAACCTAAGGAGCACAGTCGTGCTACATGATCACACAGAGTACCACGACACGTTAATAAACCTTCATAAACCTTCATACTTTCAGAATCCCTGTAATGACAAGAGACACAAAGATATATGGTCAAAGGAGAAGACCTGCGACCGGTTACCCAAGTTCCTAGTGATTGGTCCTCAGAAGACAGGTAATGTTGCCCCTGGTTTTGCTTGTCTTATGTTTATTAAATCAGACTTCATTAAAACTGAGATAGAAATGTATTTCTGATCCATTGTGACCATCCTGTTGTCTGACTGTGTCCAGTAGACAAAGTTATCATTTAGATTGTCTGTTTTGTTTCTGTCACTGAGGGGCGTATTAGTCTGTGTGTTCCTATTAAAACAGTGACTTCCTCTGTCAACCCAAACTGTATCCTGACAACTCTTATATTTGTACCCTCTGTCATTTTATTTCCTATTGTGTCAACTTTAGGTACAACAGCTCTGTTTTTCTTCCTGACTTTGCACCCTGCCATCACGAGTAACTTCCCTAGTCCTGTAACATTTGAGGAAATTCAGTTTTTCAACGGGCAAAACTACCATCGTGGCATTGACTGGTGAGCTTGGCAATGTCTTGTGGGGTGTGTTGGCAAAATTAACGTATAAAGAAATGAGAATATGATTTAAAATCTTATTCAGAGTTTAATTATATTTTGTTATTAATTAGGATTACTATACAAAATATATTCTACTTGATTACTCATCTTATTTTTTTTTTTTTGTATTAATTTTATTACAATCCATACAAAGCGATCAAGAAAAATTGAGTTAAGAACAGGTCAATTACTCATCTTACAGCCATACTCAAACATAAAACATATATATTTTTTAACTCTTACTTACCCCCACGTTGTCTGTAGTAATAGGTGAGAATTTTTTTTCAGAGGTAACAAAATGGCTTCAAAAGGGGGCCACCACTGAACAACAGCAAACAACATCAAAACACCCATGACAGAAGAATCTTAAGTTATTCATGTTGTATAATTCACATGTCCGGTATCCAGTTGTATGCTTCCAATGTTCCAAATGCAAATCCTGTAATATTATTTTTGAGTACCTGATGAGGGTTCAGTTCAAGGGTGACCTGAAAAGCAAGTAGAATTTGCCATGCACAATGAGTGAAAGAATTAAAGGTACACTTGCCAAACATTAACAAAAAAGTCCTATGACATTAACAATACGGAGTGTGAGCAATATTTTATATACAAGTAAATTTGAGTTTTTTTGATTTGATGTACTTTATTAGTCCCCAATGGGAAATTGTCTTTTTGCATGACGTTCAGAGGTCAGACCACAGGGTCAGCCATCGTTCAACAACCTTGGGGCAGTTTTCAGGTCAAGGGCCATCCTCAAGGACCCAACAGGGTAGGGACGGACCCCTTCTGACCGTAACAGGATTTGCACAGGCAGCCTTCCAGATGCCACCACTCCTCTACATGCTTTTAGTGGAATAAATACATTGATTAAAATAAAGTTTCATATGCATACTGACTTTTTTTTTTCTTTATTAAAATCATTTTTGTGAAAAAATGCTTTCTCATTAGCTCTGTGTTGACATCCTTTGGGGTAGATAGTAGCACATTATCATCCTATAATGTTTAATAAGGTCTTGTTATCTTGATCTGTCCTCTAGACCCTTGATGTGCAAACCACTGCTTTCCTATTAGTGGTTAAGCTTGTACGCTGTGCTGATGTTTGCAAGATGTTCATTTTGGATTACTTACTTGATCTTGATGTTCATTTATGATGAGTGCCGTGCTGCTTTTTGTAGGAGGTGTCCAACTGTTTGTCCAGAATATGCTGTCACTTTGTAGAGTACAAGGGTCTTAGAGCAGTGTCAGAAATACAACTCCACAGCATTGTAATGACCCATCACTATTTTTCCACAGTGGATTTAGCATTTATTTCTTTGCATATGTCACTTTTATGTTACACGGATTTCTTTATTTTTGTGATTAGATTTTTATTGAAATTCAAAATCTAGCTAATTAATAGGAAAATATAAGTCATAATAATAAAACCAGTAATGGCGCACTTGGCATTCCTAGTTTTCATCCTTTTTTTTTCTGTACGTTTAGCATTCGTTTGCTCAGAAGTTGATGCGCTTTCTGCTTCCTGAGCAGCTCTTGTTTTCTCCACCCTAGCGACCCGTTGAGGAAATGAATGCTAAACGTACAGAGAAAGAGTCTGAATACTGTGAATGCTCAAGTCAAATGTATAACGTGCAGTGTGCTGTTACTGGTAAGAAGATAAAACCCAATGCCTGCTGCCCACCCCACCACCCTATAACATAACCCAACCCTGCTACATTTAAGTTAAGAAGAAGAATAAAGGAAGCCATGAGGATCAGCAAGTGAGTGAACAGCACAGCACCAACCCAATTAAGAAGAAGAATATCTAAGGATTGGAGTTGTGGCCAGGACCTGGGGACATGCTGTACTGTAGCAGTCTATTCATCAATGTAAGAGCCAGAGGCCACATTGATCTTTGCTGCTGACAATTCCAAAAGGAGCAGATTAAAAAAACTGAAGACTTGAGACAGAAATGGAAAATGAATCAGGAGATTTCCAGCAAGAGTCAAGGACAAGTTTTGCAACAGTTGTCCCCAATGTAAACCGCCCCTGCTGGATAACAGATACATGAAGTCTAGATGTAGGGAAATGTGGGGAAGCAAGGAGATGCTAGCAGAGAGAATGAATGTAAAGAAATGAGACACTCCAGACCAAAAACTGAACACAGAAGGGCAATCCCAAAACACATGTGCAAGTGTACATTAGGGACAATGAAGATCACAGGACAATCCCCAGACATATCATTTATGGGAGTGAACACTCAATTTAAATTGAGTTTATTGATAATTAGTATTTCTTGAAACCAATGATATGTTTTTTAAAACTAAATTCCATGAAATTGGAGTGGGGGTAATGTTAGCCACATATTGATGGTCTGAATGGCTAAATATTCCAGTTTTGTTCTCATTTGAATATGACCCTATGGGGTTTGACAAATTGTTTTTCTGATCAGTAAGGCCCTCTTTTTACAACCTTATCCCATGGCTTGTTGATGCGAATGTATTGTGAAATCGCTGTGCCTTGTCAGTGTACGATTAAAGAAGACCTTGCAGCTCTCCAGCTGAGAGACCCACGCTGCTGCTGCTGTTTTTTTGCCTGCTCCACTGACTTTTGTGTGGTGAGAAGGTGCACGTGGGTCCTCTTCCTGGTAAGTTAATCATTGTGGCTCTGAACTTCCGGAGTGATGCTATGACACAGTGCCAAGTGGTGTTTTGAACTTTCCTTAGAATTTTGTGACAATGAGCTAACCTGTGAAGATCAATGGCTGCTTTTGGCAGTCTGGTGATAAATGAGAAGAAGGTTTCTCGCACCTTTTTATCTTTTTTTAATCCCTGGTAAAGCAAAAAAAATCCAAAAGTAGTTTGTTAAACCTGAGCTATAGCTTGCACATTTGATTTTGTTTCCTTTTAAGAAAAAGGGAACCATTCTAATATCCTGTGCATTTAAGAAATACAAAGTATCACTTGGTTTAGAAATGTTTGGAAAAAAATAAAAATGCAGTTCTGTAGTCTCTGCTTTTCTTGGTTAAGTATAGTTGATTTATCTGTGGTATGTATTTTATTTCAGTTTCAGTTCTGTAATTGATGTGAGCCGCTTGTGCAAGTAACATGGTCAGAGGGATTGGTACAGAGTATTCCTAACAATCCTGTAATTTCCGTTTTTAAATCTAAAACTGGATTCCATTTTAGTATTAATCCTGTAAGCTAGATAGATAGATAGATACTTTATTAATCCCAAGCGGAAATTCACATACTCCAGCAGCAGCATACATAAAGAACAATATTAAATTAAAGAGTGATAAAAATGCAGGTATAACAGACAATAACTTTGAATAATGTTAACGTTTACCCACAAGGTGGAATTGAAGAGTTGCATAGTGTGGGGGAGGAACGATCTCCTCAGTCTGTCAGTGGAGCAGGATGGTGACAGCAGTCTGTCGTTGAAGCTGCTCCTCTGTCCAGAGATGATACTGTTTAGTGGATGCAGTGGATTCTCCATGATTGACAGGACCCTGCTCAGCGCCCGTCACTCTACCACAGATGTCAAACTGTCCAGCTCCATGCCTACAATAGAGCCTGCCTTCCTCACCAGTTTGTCCAGGCGTGAGGTGTCCTTCTTCTTTATGCTGCCTCCCCAGCACACCACCGTGTAGAAGAGGGCACTCGCCACAACTGTCTGATAGAACATCTGCAGCATTTTATTGCAGATGCTGAAGGACGCCAGTCTTCTAAGGAAGTACAGTCGGCTCTGACCTTTCTTACACAAAGCATCAGTATTGGCAGTCCAGTCCAATTTATCATCCAGCTGCACTCCCAGGTATTTATAGGCCTGCACCTTCTGCACACAGTCACCTCTGATGATCACGGGGTCCATGCTGTCCTCACTTCTCTTTGTTTTTTATCTTAAGTACAGTACGTACATTTTTTTTTGGGAAATGATGTTGACACGTTACTTCTGTTCAAATTGAATGGAAAGACTTGACTAAATTCTAAAGATGTGTCAAGTAAGAGTGGGACGGGCTTGAACTTTTGAAAGGCCCGTACCTGTTCACCCCTCTGTTTCTCCCTTTCCTCTTTCACTGCAGATGTTTTCTTTAGCCATCACTTTTTTGTTTCCTGTCATCATTTCCTCTCACACTTTGTGTTCTTACTCTCCATTTAGGTATATGGAATTTTTCCCCTTCCCTTCCAATGCCAGCACGGACTTCATGTTCGAGAAGAGTGCCACCTACTTTGACACCGAGGTTGTTGCTAAAAGAGCAGCGGCACTTCTACCACATGCAAAAATCATCTCTGTCCTGATCAATCCTGTAGAGAGAGCATACTCCTGGTATCAGGTATGTGTGGCACATCTTGGGGAGGGGGTTTTGCTACTCGGAATATAATGGTGGGTCTTCAAAGTGTAAAGTGCAAAACATCCAGGCCTTAACTCAGGGACCTGACTTTTATCAGCTACCCCAGATAAAGACACATGATTATCGATACAGTTGAGGCTAACATGTCAAATCTAGCTAGTGTGGCTGACTTTTTATTAAAAAAATTAGAAACAAGAGTGGTCTGTATTACAGAAGACCCCAGATTTAGTGACAATGTGTGTATTTTACTATACAGTTTTGAGCTGATTATGCACTGCCCGGAGCACAAAATGTGTGGAAGTAAAATTGTGGCATCTAATGGCACAGACAAGGCATAGATTTGGAATGCTACTGAAGAGACGGGTTTTGTCCATTAATTACTCGAGTATATTTAAAACTCTGCTTTGGAATACATTTGCTTGTGTGTTCATAAAATTATATATACTGGATGGTAGGTCACAATAGCTGGTGGACTTTATTTCATCCTAGCGTTCAAATAAAAGTTGGAGTACATAATGAATCAGACAGTAGTGGAGTTTAAAAAATAAAAAACCTTAATGTCAAGATCAGTTGAAATATTATAAATACCTAAATAAATGCCACAGAGGTCAAGGTGCTCATTGAACACCATGTGTTTGGCGAAAAGTCCAGCCGTGTGTTCATTTTTCACTATTAATGCCAGCAAAGACAATCTATCAGTAGGCCTTGCTTGTTCATTTTGACAAGATGAAGGTAGAACATTGTAATTTAAGGTTAATTTGTCATCAAAAAAGGGTAGTTTACTGTTCTCTGCAGGGAGGAAAAGAGAAGGTATCAGAAAACGGTGCCATTCCCCTGGTCGGCAGGTTATTACCGTCACCAGAGCCCTTGATCTGTCTTCAATGCGCACACACGTGACGAGAGCTATTGGTAAAAATGGAGCACCATACTTCACGCCACATCACTCTTCATAGCTGTCTCCCTGGTTCACTGCGACATGCACAACAGCAAAGCAATACTCTCACTTCAAAGCAATAAGTTAGGGGGTACCCCCTGTTGAACTCTCAAAAGCACTGCATTATTCTTCATAGCCACCTCCCTTGCATCACATCGAAGCCATAATCTCCCCAGTGAACTTGCGATCGCATCAAAGCAATAAGGTACAGAGGGTTGCCTGTCATGCCACACTTTGTACCACTTCACTCTTCATAACTGCCTCCCTGGTGTGCCATGCCATGTTCCACATCAAAGCAATAATCTTCTCCATGAACTCCTGAACACACCCCACCTCACACGGCATCACTCTTCTTCTCGTGTCGCTTATTCTGCATAAATGTTATCGTACCATAGTCATGGTTTGGAGTGTAACACACAAAAGTGGCCTACTGCTTACATCATACAGGAACTCATTGGTTCCTGAAAGCAAAACACCTTATGAAAGCTTTAAAAATCAGCACATACAACACAAGACGTCTCGGTTACTGTAAATCTTGTTTCATTTTCATTAAAAGCTCGTTACAGCTCTGAAATGGTTCTCTTGGCTTCTTGTGTTGTTTTTCTGAACATAGTGGTAAGTTTAAATAAGCGTCAGTGGTACAAGGTTGACCACAAGAGCATACCAAGAGAGAAAATGAATTGATCAACTTATTTTAGTCGTTCCATTTTTTTTTAAATCTGCCACAAAAGTAGACACAGTATTTACTGAATTATTTGGTATGCAAAACCAATAAGACCGGGGCAGGCAATGCTGGTCCTGGAGGGCTGCAGTGGCTGCAGGTTTTTGTTGCAACCCAATTACTTAATTAATTCAGACCTTATTTAATCTTATGGCTTCTCAGTCTGTAATGTTTGGTTCTTATGTTGCAGCTTTGTTTTCCTTTCCAAAGATATCATCCAAATGATTTGAAGCCTAAAGGGATAGTTTTCAGTCTGTCACTCTTTTTCTCTTAAGTGTTTTACTAAATCAAATAGTGCATGAAGAATCCACAGAGGTGTAAATGGAAATACGTTTGAACTGCTGGCTCCTTTGTCATTTGCATCTTATTGCTAATAAGGAGTCAATAAAAAGAGTGAATGCAGCTGTTTAAGATTAAAATATGCAATTAAAGGTGGGGAACCTTAACAAGCGAGACCACTAAAATGAAGCGTCAAAATGTCACTTAAGCAATAAGTGCCTCATTAGCAATTATTGACTTCTCATTAAGGACAGAAACCTGCAGCCACTGCATGCTGCCCACTCCTGCTATAAGACATATTCACTTGTCAAAAGCAGTTTTAATTTTACTATAACATCTTTCTGTTCAATCCGATGTCAGAAACAGATAAGTCATTTATTTGCTGCAGAGTTTTTAAAATAAAGTACTTCTCAAATGTACAAAGCCGCTTTCTTTAAAAAAAAAAAAAATGTTTTTGTTAATTTGACAGCAAACTCCTACTGCTTTACAGTCTCCATTAGCTGCACAGAGCAGCCTGAGCGAGCTGAAGCCGCAAGAGAGGAGCCACATGAGATCAGAGCAGAGCCATTTCACTGCTAGATAATGCCAAATTAAACTGCAGCAAAAGTGCTGTCAATATACTCAACCACATCATCAAATTCAATCCACGCTTTGAAAAGTCGCAATGGGTGAGAAATAGCAGCTGCACTGCCAACACATTAAACTACTTTATTGCACTCGTTTTATGGTGTTAACTGCGTTTCTCTGTTTACGTTAGCATTTTAATGATTCTTCCTGAGTTGTAACTGTTTTCATCAAGAACTGTATTAATATTTTCATGCAAGTTTCATTATTCAAGTATTACAACTAAATATATCAAGCTGCTGCTGAAATGAATGCACAAATAACACTGGGCAGTGAAGACTTGGCATCCTGAACACTTTTGGGTGTATCTTCTCAATCACAAAAATCACCTTTACATTTTCATATCACGTCCCATTTATTACAATCGCTTATTTTTGTGATTTCCTCTCATATTGTAAGAATACATACCCAGTACAACAGCCACAACTGGACTATCTGTGGTGATCTGAAGGTAGCGGCCTCCACTACTGGGAATGCAGCTCAGATATACCAAGTGCTGTTGTTTATCAGCGAATGGGACAGCCTCACCAAACAGTCTACACACGTTAAAAAGAACTGGCCGCCCCGTAAGCAATTGGTTATGAGCAGAAACATGTGGCACATAAACTACATATTGGCCCACAAAGATATATTTTTTGCTTCCACTTCACAATAAACTAATGAAATATTTAATTAAAAGTGATGAACAAGGAAGGTGAAGGATTTGGATATTTGAGACAGATGATTCCATCAATAACTGACTGCAAGTTTAAGGACGGCATTTTTGTTAGTCCACAAATCAGACATGTCATCACTGATGAGAAACTCAAAAGATCTGCTAGTAGGGCTGGAAATTGCATGAAAAGGCATTGAAGGATGTTGTGGAGAATTTTCTTGATAACTACAGAGCACCAAACTACATCCAGCTGGTTGACAACCTGCATTCAAGCTATTGAACACCATGATGGGCAACAAGTCGCTAAAGACTAATTTTCTGCTTTCACCTTTGGACCTCTTCTGTGCTAATCTTAGTGCAGTCAATGATGAACATGGTGAGAGGTTTCACCAAGACATTGCAATGATGGAAATGCAGTCACAAGAGCAAGTGCAGTTTATCAGTGGTGGTCCACTATTGTTAGACACTGAAGCAAGAAGCATCACATGCAGAGTACAAATGAAAATCGGCAAAGCATTTTAAGTTTAGTTGAACTAATTCAATATGAGAGCATCATTAAGCGATTAAACACACTAAATTCAACACAGGTGAATTTCACGTTTCTCCAAATTCTTATGTGATACATTGTATTTGTGTTCAGTTTGCAGTTGGAAAAAAAGTTATTGTACAGTGTGGGGTTTTAAAACAGTATGGAACAAGCATTGCAGAGTTTTCAGTACCAGAGGTAAACATCAGCTTTCTTTTCTATCCACAAATCCCCTTCACCCATACTCCACACTCACTAGTGTAATTGTGGAAAACCATCACGTTTGTAGTCTTCATGAAACAGAATCACAGACTTTGCTGCAGTCAAGACTTCACCGGTTCACAGCAAACTCCTACTGCTTGATCCTCTCCCTCATTGCTTCGGAACAATCCGAATTTTACGACTCTCAAAAGGGAAGCGGTGCGCAGTGCAGTGCAAAGGCGTGGCACATCAGAGAGGTCAGATTAAGACAAGGGAGTCTTGAGGTTTATCCGTTATTTGCTCTGAAACCCTAAAGTCTGAAAGGTGGTGTCGATTTCAATGTCAAAATTTTAGTACTGACCAAAACTAGTCCAGTGCAATCTGAAAGAAACTTTTATCAGATCTTGGAACATTTAATGGAGCTAATCAGAACAGCGGATCAACATACAAGGAATACAAGGCCTTCAGACAGTATTCTGGCCTCTTCACTTTGTATACATGATGTGAAGTTGCAGCCATGTGCTAAAACCATTTAAATGAATTGGTCACCTCATCAAGCAACACACAGTACTCCACAATGACAAAGTGAAAACAGGATATTACATATTTTTTGCTGATTTGTTAAAAATGAAAAGATGAAATATCCCATTGGTACAACTATTCAGACCCTTTCTTCAGTATGTAGTTGAAGCCCCTTTGGCAGTGATTACAGCGGGGCAAGCTTTGAACACCTAGATTTAGGCATTTTTCGGCCATTCTTACCTGTAGATCCTCTCAAACTCTTTCAGGTGGGATGGAGGAGACCCTTGGTGGACAGCTATTCTCAGGTCTCTCCAGATTTTCAATTTGAGTTCAACTTGGGGCTCTGGTTGGGCCACTGAAGGACATTCCCAGAGTTATCCCTAAGCCACTCCTGTTTTGTCTTTGGTTTGTGCTTAGGGTCATTGTCCTGTTGGAGGCTGAGCCATCAGTCATGTCTGAGATCCAGAGTGCTCTGGAGAAAGTGTTTATTATGGATACTTCTGTCCTTTGCTTAATTCAGCTTCTTCTTGAGCCTGGCTAGTCTCCCTGTCCCTGGCACCAAAAAATAACACCTTTACCTGATGCTTTACCATTGGAATAGTATTGTGCAGCTGATGAATGGTTCCTGGATTCCTCCAGACTTGATACTTAGAATTGACGTCCAAGACCTCAATCCTGGTTTCATCAGACCAGAGAATCAAGTTTATTACAGTCTGAGAGTCCATTTGGTGTCTTTTTGCCATATATCCCAGATCTGTGGAGCGCTGTATTAAAGGTTGTCTTTCTGGAGGTTTCTCCTTTCTCCACATGGTCCCTGTGGCTAAGGTTTTTAGTCACTTCTCGTACCCTGCTCCCCCATTTAATAAGTTTTGCTGGGTGACCAGCTCTAGAAAGATCTGTGGCTCTTCCAAACTTGTTACATTTTAGAATTCTGGAGGCCATAGTGCTCCTAAGATCCTTCAGTGTTACTAAAATGTTTTGTAGCATTTAATGCAATAAAGTGGTGCATCCTTCAGTACTTACCAGATTGGTACTCCACTAATTCCCTACATCTGCTCTGAGAAATGTTTGCCTTTTCTTCTTTCCATAACTACTTTGGATTATTGGCCATCTTGCATTAACGTCCGATTTGAGTCCTCACACAGCATTACTGCTGAGTTGCAAGTTCCCATGAACAGTAACACGTATGTGCTTGTTATAAAATTCACAAAGCGTTTCTGTGCCACTCCAAAATTTTGCCTTGTTGGTGCAACCACTCTTCTGTAGCCGACTTGACATCTACATCTTCATCGGTATAGCACATCTCATGGAACTTGCACCTTACACTGGGAAGCAGGTAGCAGTCAAACAGGGCCAGGTCTAGAGTGGTCTGGTGGATTATTCATCGATTTGGATCCACACTTTCACAAAGGGCATTTGGTCAATGGCTACTCTTGGTTGATGTCCTTGATGGCCACAAATGGCAAAGCAAATCAGTGTAACTTTGATGTGTTATGTGGGCTTTTTGAGTAATCAATATGGACTACACCCCCTAACATCATAAAACATTGTGCAAATGATCTAACCAGCACTGGCTTAGATTGTGAACTGGTCTGGTGGGGGAGAATTGCCATGCGTCCAGTGTTTCAATTGTTGTTTTAAACGCTGGGTCATAGTGACGTATACAAGTTCTATCCCAATTTGTGAATCACCTCCCAGTCTAAATTCATTAACTGAGAATTCTCCTTGGAACACTGGGTAACATGCTGATTCATTTTAGGAGACACTATTGTGGGTACCCACAAATTGTGGACAGACACGATTTATGTTTAATTATTCATGAAGGAATGGATTCATCTGACCCATGACTGTTTCCTACAGAGTCTGCTATCTCAAAGCACCAACACTCTTTGATTTTCAACTCTTACGATTTGCTCCACTATGGCCACACTGTCTTCTGTTGTAATTGTGTAAGTGGCTGCAGGTTTTTGTTCCAACCCAGTTGCTTAATTTAAAAAAAAAAAATCCTTGTCAATTATTTAATTTCAGGGCTCATTAATGCTTTAACTCTGCCATGTCAGGTCATTCTCATATCCTAGATTTTTTTTCCTTTCTAAGGATATCATCCAAATCATTTGAAGTCTAAAACAGATGAGTAATTCTCAGTCTTTCACTTTTTTCTCTTCAATTTCATTCCAAGTATTTAATTAAACCCAATAGTGCATGATAAACACACACAGGTATACATGGAAACCAGCTAAATGGAGAAATGCTGAATTTCTTTTGTCATTTGCATCTGATTGCTAAAAAGAAGCAAATAAAAACCAAGACTACAGCTGCTTAAGACTAAAACAAGCAATAAGGGTTCTTAACGTGCAAGACAACTAAAGTGAAGCAGAAGTGTTACTTGAGCAATAAGGGCTTCTTATGAAGCACAGGGTCTGATGTGGCTTGACTAGGCGATAGGGCTGAGCTGATGGTATTATCCATCGCTGATTAGCTGACTACATCGTTGATGCAAATAAAAATCAATAAATGGCTCCAAACATTTGCAGAAATTTCCTCAAAGCGCCGAACTGCAGCCACCAATTATTTATTTATTTATTTCACCTTACATGCCTTACAGGGAAGCTTTCAGGCAGACTGAAGGTGTTTGATATTCCTATGCTATCCGTCGTGTCTTTTTTTTTTTTTTTCCTTTTCTTTCCTCAGAGGTGATGAAGGACCAAAGTAGCCAAAAACCAATATAGAGAGAATATACAGAGGATTGGCCAAGTTACCCCTTACACAGATGTCCCAGTCTGAGAAGTCACTGTGAATTGCTAGTTTGCATTTGGTTAAGTAAATGTGATTGTTCCCTTTCTGGATCAGTCATTCTATTTTATTTGTAGGCGTATGTAACAAGGCTCAGAACAAAGACCATGGAACCACCAGCCCTGGGCTACTTTTAGCCTAATATAAGATAGTAACTGTACCATGGATTCTGGCACTTTAATCAGTTAATCACATCGGTTTTGCATTAGTGGCTAAGTGAGGTTCTCTTTCCTCTGCGGTTTCGTTTTGCCAATTTGCTCGCAATCACTTGTCTGTCAGCGGCCAAGCGGTTTCTCTCTCCTTGGAGGTTTCGTTTTACCGATGTGCTCAACCTCGCTTGTGTATTAGCGGCTAAGCGAGTTTCTCTTTTGTCAGCGGTTTCACTTTGAGCATAATGCTGTAGCCTCGCACTTCCGGGCCGGACAGACAGACAGACGCACACACTTCCATGCGCAGACATTTATATATAAGATTAGGCAGCAGTTGTAGCAAAATTGAACTTGCTTTCCTTCCTAAAAATAATGACAAAACTATGCCATTAAGCAACCAGTCAAATTCATGCTGTTGAGGCAGGAAGAAAGGTGTTTAATGTAAATAAAAATCTTTTACTGAGAAGAGGAACCAGCTGGAGTGCGCTGTACCTCAGATAAGGCAGCCTGATCAGTGCGTTGTGCAAAACGTTTGAACGGGTGGAGCGCAGGTATATTTATGGTGCCGCACCACTGCAGTACTCACTGGCTCCAATTGCCCATGGTTATCTTGCTCTTTACATCACTCTTTTAGTTAGCTTACTATTCTTTAAATGACCGCATGGTGTTATTGCTCTGAAGGTGGTCCTGTGCATAGAAATGCCAGCTCATACGGTGGGTCACTGATCCCTACGCTAAACACAGCTTGTCAGCGATGTTAATGCTTTTTTTGCAGCTTGTCATTTGCATGCATGATAATAAAAGGAAATGAAATATAATTTTTTCTGTAACACATCCTGAGCTTTCTACCGGACATGCGTAGAGAAGCTATTTATTTGTAATCCATAAGCTTCCCTCCAATGTCTGAGTGCCTGCCTCCCGCACATTAAATGGTGTTGTACATTGGCGATGTTTGGAAATGGTGGTGTGAATTTTTAATACGTCACACAGCCCTGCTAGCCGAGAAAGGGTCACTGCCCTCAAGGGGTTTGTTGGCGTGTTGTTCTCTACTGTCAATTTTGCAGTTTTCAGCATCCATGTTGACTTGGTTCTATAACAGGAAGCATGCTCACTAAATCATAACTGCTAGAGACTTGAAATTGTCATGTACACAGCAGCCACGCTTTGGCCATTTAAAAAATTTTAGGACTACCCATCGTAGTCAGCGGACATGACGCTTCAGTAATAAGTACACGACAGTAGAAGATGGCACTGCTCATCGGTTTGAAACTGTTTTATTGCCTTAGCTTCCATGTTGTACTTTCAAATGGTGCTGACATGTTTAGAGTACAGTACTTGGATTGTTTTGTGTGAACTGCATGTTATTTTTAAACAGGCTGACAGATTGAAAGTTTGTAACACATTTCTGCTTGTTCCAACAGTTCTAGGAATAAGTTAGAAAAAGACATGAATGTCAGATTTAATGTACTGTATGTTGTGTGTTTGTCTAGTATGCAAGCCCACACTGTTTAACCTGCTTCTGCCAAACTTTGAACAGATGCCCCATTTGCACAGGGGAAGGCCACAGGCTAAGTGAACCCACCACCTAAACTATGAAATATATTAGTATTTAAAAAAGAGAATCACCCTCTTGGCAAGAGAAGCAAATAGCAAGAAAATAGTAATCCTTCATGCTCATCAGTGGTGAGGAATCACTCGGGGTCTCACCCGCTCCATGGAGAGCTTGCTTGCCAGGACGATCAAAGGAAATTCGCTTGAGTGAAAGCGTGCATTTCCTTCAGACTCGGGAGTCTCTTTGTGAGCACACACCGATTCTTCACTGCGATTGAATCTTTTCAGCAAGTCGTACCTGCACATTGATTCAGTGGAGCACAACACAAGTGCTATGGCGCACACACACACACGATATCATCCGTGTTTTTTAACTTGTTGGTAGTTGTTGAAAATGCAAGTACAGGTACTGCCAGTGTGATTCACACTTCTCATTCGAGTCCCAAGTAAGTCATTACCCATGAGTGAAGAGTGCGCCTACTGATGATTCTCTTGTTCACCTTACAGGTACAACAGAGTAACAGCACAGAAAAATCCAATATGTTTGAAATTCAAATGTATTGTTTTCGTACGGTTCATTATTAGAATTGTTTTAAATAGAATAAATGATAATATACTCACGTTTAAGTTCTCCCGTGGATAAATCGGGACTTGATTTTACCATATAATTTACGGAATTTTATAATGTCAGATGTATACGTTGAATGTGGAAAACTCACGCTATTGGTCAAAGAGATTATGATATGCTAACTCCCACCTGAGAGAGTAACCACGGAGCACACTGCCTTTTTTCTATGCATTGTACCTACGCGACCACATGGTAATACCCAAACCCGAATACCTGACGTTTGCACTGTTTTGTGTTTTTTGTATCACACACCCTCATACAGAGCATCCTATATCTATGATGGAGCGTTCGATCAGAAGAAAATATGAAGCTGGCTTTAAATTAAAAGTCGTTGAAGTGGCGAAAGAAATTGGTAACTGCACTGCTGCAGCAAAATTCAATGTGTCTGAGAAACTGATGTGAGATTGGAGGAAGCAGGAAGATGTAAATAAAAAAAAAATTAAGTGTTGTATTTTTGAACAGGCATATAAGTCAGGGACTGATTTTATGATCGATTTTTCACTTTTCAAGACCCGACTTATACATGAGTATATACGGTAACACAGTGGTGCCTTGTACTTCAAACTTAATTCGTATCGGAAGGCTGTTTGAACTCTGAATTGTTTGAAGTCCAGATCAGTTTTCCCCTTTTGAAATAATGGAAAGTGAATGAATCCATTCCCAGACCTTAAACAATAACTATTTTGATAAACCTAAACAGCAAATACACATCATTTAAGGTAAAAATAACACTAAATAATAAATTAAAACATGAAAATAATAAATTCATAAATACTGTGTAATGAAATGTGTGTTTGGCGGCACACACAGACGCATTGGTGCTTTGTCTGTCATAATGACATTCTGCAGGGCGAATGACGACTACAGCCAGCACGATCTCCTAAAAATAGGACTGTTCAGCGAGGCGAGTGTTACCACAGAGTTTCTCCGCTTCCACAACATCCTGGAGGACACAGCCAGGCATCCGGACTCCCCTGTGTAGGGATAGGAGGCAGAAGCAGGGCTGGCGAGGATACAGAGGCGACCACACGGGCTGCCTCTTCCTAGCATATTTCCCACCAACGTAAGATCCCTCACAATTTAGATGGACAATCTGAAGCTACAGGTTGCAGCAAGTACGACCATTAAGGACAGTTGGCATTCTGCTACTTACAGAGACCTGGCTTCATTCACTCATTCCAGATACAGCTATTGAGTTAGCAGGCCGCACACAACTCTGACAGGACAGAACCGGAGACTCTGCTAAGAGAAGACAAGAAGGTTATGCCTGCATGTCTCAACAACAGCTGGTGTACTAACACTAAGACTGTACACAACACATGACGTTTACACTCACTGCGTGAGCTCCATCTGTTGCTGCATTTCTTTCACTGTGTGCACAGTTCAAACATCAAACTCTGGATCACATTTCCTCGACTTTAGCATTTGAACTCTGGAACGTTAGAAGTTAGAATCATTCAAAGTACAAGGCCCCACTATATGTTTATGTCCCATCACACATTCAACAAATTAAATAAATGACACAAAACTGAACCTTAAAAAAGTATATTTCTAATTTCTAACAGCGTAGACTTTTTACACTCATTGCCTGCACCCAATACCAATCATTCACTGATTCTTTCAAGTCAGAAACTGAATTATCACCCCCAAACAAGTCACACAAATTGCAGTTATCTCATTATCTTATTGTAATAACTTTTCATTATTTTTCATACTTGTTCCCTCTGTTTAAATATATAATTTAACTATCACTTTGACAGGTAAATTAATTGTTTGATTATGTACTTTGTCATTCATCCAAGGACCCCCATGGTGCCTGTAAATGGCTCAAACAAATCAAAGGAATCAATTCTCTTAAAAGCGTAGATCAAAAGAATCAAATCTCACAGCAGACCATCACTAGTGAGGACGTGACGTGACTGTGGCCCTGAGCAGGTCCTCGCAGGTGACAGAACTACAGGGAATCTGACAAAGATGGCCGTCATGCTCGTATTGTATAACCTGGCCACACGAGTTAAAAAGCGAAACAAAACATTTGGGCAAGAATATGCCAGTTTGCTTGGTGTAATTCATTGATTTATGTTTCCCTAACATTTCCAAATATCCACCTGAGGTATGGAGGTCATCAGGTACCACTTTTAACAACAATCCTAGGTAGCCTATTGCCTGCCACAACATTGTCAAATATTTACCTGTAATTGACTGTTGACCAGTTGGAAGAAGCTGGTGAGCTGCAGGTGTCAGTCATAAATGTTCCCTTCTTGCACTGAAAGACTTGCATTATCCATCCATTTCATGAAGCAGTCTTGGCTGGACAACCAATCTGCACTTGTGTCCAAAGTCCTTGAAGCTCTCTGAATATTCTTGACGTCACACTTTGTGCCGACACCCACAATCCTTTATATATAGCCAGTTAGGTACATGGTGAGGTAGACTGGCTACCAGAATCTTCTAACACTCTTTGTAAATGGCGTTTTTTCCATTACATAGA
>NW_024378294.1:0-22332 GCF_016835505.1 Polypterus senegalus
CTTAATAAATTCACAGCTACCGGCTGTGGATAGTTTTGGGAATTTTTGAATTTATAGCTCCATTAAAGAAAGGAAATGAAAAACCCAGAAGACAGCCATGGTTTAATGATGCTATGCATTTCTCTAAGAAGGGCGGTAGGAAGGCTGAGAGAAAGTGGAAGGACTTCAAAGACTCCCTTATTAATTATCAAGAGGCTATGAAGGCTGCAAAATATTTTTTCAAATGTTATTGCAAGCAACTATAACAAACCTCAAGTATTATTTAGTATTGTTGATGCTGTGCTTAATCCATCCGGGGGTTCTCAAATGCAGGGTCATCACTTCTTGATGACTTTTGCAATACTTCATCAGTAAAATTACTGTTATCAGAGCTAACATTGTGCCTGTTGCTCGGGACCCGGTGGACACCCCTCACTCTGCTGTACTTCAGCAGTTTCAGCCACTCTTTTCGGACCTGGCCGAAAGTATGAGTTGTATAAAGCAGTCTTTTGCCCTGGATTTTGCCTGCCTGATTCTTTAAGGGCATTTGATGTAATTGATCGTAATTTGCGGTCAACTGTTAAAAACTCACTGCAAAAGGGACTGTTCCTCGTTTTAAGCATGCAGTGATTCAACCCTATTTTCCATCATATTTCCAAATTACCATTTCTCGCTAAAGTCTTAGAAAAGTTGTGGGCCAGCTACAGGCTTTTTGGAGCAAAACATTCTTGAGAAGTTTTATTTGGGGATTCCAATATTCACAGCACTAAATCAGCGCTGCTAAGAGGACAAACAATCTGTTGCTGGCAACTGATTTGGTGAAGTGCTCAGTGCCAATTTTATTGATTTTGAGTGGGAGGTTGATACAGTTGGATCATGACATTCTGATTAACAGGCTTGAGCAGTGGGTTGGTATTCAGGGTATTGTCTTAAGTGTTTTGGGATTATCTCAAAGGCAGGACGTTTTCTGTACAGGGGGGTAGTTGAACGCCTCCTACTGCTGGTAACTGTGAGAAACCTGAGGGTCTTTTTTACAGTTACAGTTACTTCCTACAGTTAAATGGTCAATCTGAAGCCATTCTACTGTATTTAGTCAACCTACTGTTCCAAAACATTTTAGAACATTGGGTCCATTTTGTCCGCACTTAAAGCAATCAAAAATCTTGGGGTGATCTTGATTCAAATTTGATAAACTGATAAATGCTGAGGTAAAGAGTAATTTCATCTACCTCAATAAGCCAAGAGCTTTTTGTCACTCAACAACCTACAAAAGCTAATTCATCTTTTCTTATGCCTTTTTGGGATTACTGTAATGCCCTGTATGTTAGCTTACCCCAAACAACGGGTCTCGCTTGCATATGGTGCAGAATCGCTGCTACAGTTTTAACTACAGAAAAAAATGGAGCACATCTCTCTGGTGTTGGTCTTCTTAGTTGGCTCCTATTAGTTACAGGGTGAATTTTAAGATTTTTATTTTGTTTTTAAACCCCTTTCCCAGGGGTTGGCTCCACCGTATTAGCTGTGTTTACAGCTTTGCTCACTTCCTATGTCGGGTTGAACCCGGGGGGTGATCATTGGTTTCCAGTGGCTGGTCCTAAATTGTGGAACAGTCTGCCCCTCGTAATAAGGTTGGCTCCTACACTTCATAGTTTTTGCTAAAAAAAACACTTTTACTACCGAGTTCCTCTTATGTATTTTATTTTGCATAATTTTATATTGCTATTTATGTTTGTGTGTCCTATATGGGTCTGTATGACACCTGACAGTGTGCTATGACTCACCATTTTCCCCCTGGACAACTTTTTTTATTTTTATTTCAGGCACTGTGCGACTTTCTGAACTTCAACTCTCGGGGCCCTCCACCATGCTGTATCACTCCATCAATTTCCCTTTTTGTGGTTTATACCATGCTTAAGCCAACAAATAGATTTTCCTAGCCTCCACTTCAACCCTGTGTTTTTTGCAATTGTCTTTCATAAAATCCTGAACTTAAGGGGCTACTTAAATTGATTTGATATTAAAAGGGCAAAATTTCCCGGGGGGTCAGGTGTGGCAGTAGTCAGATGCACGTGCATTACTTTTCACCCCTGACTGGGATTTATGGACCCTGAAGTGCGTGGAATTGTATATGAGAAGGTAGAATGTCAATGCCTGATCCACCGACCGATACCCCCCTTATGTTTTGCAGGCTACCACAGTGCAAGGCTTAGTGACTTCCACATTTCCCTAATACAAACAATGATATTTGCCATCCCGTGAATACTCCTTAAACAGCTAACATCTTGCTTGTCCTTGATAGCAATTATTTTGCCTTTCTGCACCATGGTGAAGCTCTACAAACCCAAATTCACTGGGCATATGTTTCCTTTGGAGGCATTAGCTCTCGGTAATGTGTTTTTTTTGAAATTGCGCACATTAAGTAACTAAAAATATAGTAAAAATGACAGAAAAGGCAATATCTCTCCCATCGATTATGGCGGTATAAAATTACATGAGAAAAATATACTTTAGCTTACTTTACTGACGGTTGGCGTGGTTACGGGCGGGAAGCATAGGACAGACTTTTATCCAGGTGGAGTCTAGATCTCGCAGTCTGCCATTTTTCCAGCACCACGCTGAGATGGTTTTCGGACGGAGGTCCGACAAGCTTTGAAGGGCTTGGCTGTTTTCCAACCTTTAATACTGTCTGCTTCATTTTGCTGGTCTTCTTGGTCTCCAAACAAGGGCGGGTAGGACTGAACTCCTCCTCCACAAATACAGAAATAACAATGCCTACATGCTGGTTCTCTTCAACAAGGAAAGAAGATTTTTTACTGACAGAGGACTGAAATACTATTCTGTGGTTAGGCTGACTAACAACCCTATAGTTGTCTTTGGCTATCTAATCCAATGCTTGGTTGGCAATTCTAAATCTGGACCCTGTGTGCCAAACTTAGCATGCACATGTGAATAGACCTTTAACAGTTGTTCAGGCCAGTGACATAAATATTAAAGAAAATGTATTATAACAGCATATCACTTTTCATTGCTCTGCGTGTTTTGGCTCCCTTTTCTATATATAATCCACCAAGACACCAATACGTGGGGGGGTGTACAAGTGCAGGAGCATCTAAGCACCATGTTTGTCGGGGATGGAAATTACTCTATGTACCCAGAAAACAGTTTGCTATGGTGCAGCGGTCGAAAGCGAACCAAAACTCCATTTTAAAGACTGCTTACTTCATTGTGTTTTAACCTCAGTTGAAAAGGGATTTTTAAGGACCCCATGGGATACCCCTCACAAACTGTTTTCCCGCTGCATATGGCGACTCACCTCGAAAAACATGCCTCTATGAACAGTCAAGGTGGCTCGGAGGTACATAAGGCCTCTCTGAGACTATAAATGATCGGTCTTTCTTTTCGTTGAGCCTGAGTTGGTGGGCGTGGCCCCTGCGAAGTTGTCATCGTATCCAATGGTCTGGAGTTGGTGGGCGTGGTCTCCTAATGGGTAGGTATCTTACTTGTCGGCGACTTAGTGAATTATATATATATATATATATATATATATATATATATATATATATATATATATATATATTTGTTTTCAGTGGATGCTCCACCCACCATGAATACTGATGAGCTACCATAGAATACCATAAAGTGCCAGACCTCAGAAAATCGTATGATATTCCATTTACTAAATGACAGCAGAACACTCCCAGAGAATTATTGGGCTTAACTCTATAAAATGTATCATTCCCACGTTACCAGGGCCTTACTCGATTAACCATAATTATAGAATTCTAAACCTAAATTACGCCAGTGTCAATACCAAAGGAGATTAAAAGAGTTTTGAATACACTTAAAGAATACTTTATCACAAAAGATAATGTGTTTTATGCGGGGTGTATTATTTTAAAGGAAATATCGTTCATTATCATTTACTAAAGCCTATTCCTTTAAAAGACACAGCCTAAAGTACTGGGCATTTCAAAGCAGGACGATAGACTGAAATAAATGTTGGAATCAAATCCATTCAAGCAGCAGAGCATTAAACATTTCAACAAGAATGTTTCTCTAGAATTTTCAAACAAATCATTTGTGTTATGTGTACGGCTTCCTAAATGATATTTCTGCTACATATACATCTCATTAATATAATTTCATAGCCATTTCTTTCCAGTAAATAACACTGATCTGTTTGTTCTTAGTGCTCTTCAATCGCCATCTTTTTACCATTATTAGACCTGTTTTGAAGCTGGACTTACTTCAACATCCTCAACAATATACCAAACCTATTTTCACCAGTTGTTTCCAAGAATCTAATCTCACAACATTCAATGTAGGATATTCACCACAAAACCCCCTGAAAGAGTTTTTGTATGAATCTGTACATTAATCTCTGTTGCGTTTTGAAAGCATAGCACCCCCGGGTCTTTTTTTTTTTTTTTTACTTTTTGGGATACCTCCAAGTCTTGTTTTTTTCCTGTAATATTTACACACTAATGAGTGCATTTTATAACTTTTTTTTTTATTCTTCTTTGAGAATGCTGCAGAATGCTATTTTTTCTCAATCACAAATAATACTTCAATAATCAAGTAATCACACAAAACATGATTTTCCCATAAATTAATTAAAAGCAAATAAAAATGCATGTTGTTAAATTTCAAAATTTTACTAAGATATTCCTGATCTTTCAAGGAGAGCTAAGGGCCTGAACACAATATTTATTGTGAAATCTCTTACAGTATACAGTAATCCCCGCCTATCAGTGAAGTTACATTCCAGACCCACCCGCTATAATGATGGGGGGAAAACACCGATATAGAAAGACAACATTTTTTTTTTTACAGTTTAAGCTTTAAAATACCCATCCCACATGCTTTAAAACACATCTAAACTTATTAAAACACACTTTGTAAACACATAATGGGAGTGGGGCAAGGATATGAGTAACATCTTTCTATTATAAAACATTTTAACTTCACAAGACAAGGCAGTGACAGGATAAAGCTGCTGTACAGGCTTTAAATGATTGATCGCAGAGCAAAGCTGAAAAAGCATCCTGGCAGATGTAGCACAGAGCCAGCACAAAGTTCACTTCCCCTTTGGGCGGTATTCAGCCCCTTCACAACACGGTGCAGGGCGTGGGCGCCTCCAGGAGGTGGGGTTTGAGAAAAGGTGAGCAGATGTGAGCATTTTCCCTTACGCGGCGCTCACCTTCACATTTCAAACACACCACTCTTTCCTCCTCCTCCTGCAGCGACGGGAGAAAAACAGAACCAATCTTGGTAGAAGCAGCACAAAGCCAGTACTTATCTGTCTACTTCTGCTTGCGTGCATTCAGACCCCTCCCCTTAAACAGGCGGTACAAGTACCATGAGAAAGTTTTAACCATTCGTGCAGGAAGAAAAAGGACAAATATTGTTGTTACAAAAGTTTTAAGAAAAAATCAAAATAATGATATGTAAAATTCCATGAAAATCTCTTTAAGTTGTTTATCCGTAAACCAACAAGGGGGGTGAGGGGCCCGGCAACAGAGGAGCCCCAAGTGAGAATTGTAATAAACCAGAGGGGCGCGAAAGCTGAACCCATAGAGCAGGGGATTACTGTCTCAGTACTTTTCCTACCACTAACTTACAGTTGGTTTCAGTGTGGTAGAATTTTTTCTATATCAAAAATTACACTTAATTTGTTTCTTAAAAACAGTATAACCTCTAGTGCTGAAACGTTAGTCGCGAAATTAGATGACATCGCTAAAAAAAATCGATGTGTCAAACAGAACTTCAATAGAACTCCAGTCAAAAAGAACCACATTGGTTTTGTAACTGCAATCACTCATGAGCGTCGGGGGGCAGTATCATTTGTTAATGTTTGTCAAGACTGCACCACTCCTACAAAAATAAACATGGTTGCAATGGTGAGTCGGATAGAGGAGGGAAAGACAAAAAAAAAATGATAAAAAAACACTATAAAGTTAGAGTTTTTGACAAGAAGCATATCTAGATGGGAATCAGCCGCACAAAAGAGCTGTCTGAAGAGCTACGATCGAGAATTGTTAATCTACATAAGGCTGGAAAGGGTTACAAAGTCATCTCAAAGATTTTAGATATTCATAGTCTACTGTTAGGAAGTGGTCTATAAATGGAACAATTTGGTATTGTGGCTACTCTTGCTAGAAGTGGCCCCCCTGCCAAGTTGACCAGCAAAGTTAGCAGTGAGGAAAGAAGAACCCTAGAGTGACAGCAAAGGACTTAAAGTCATTAGAACGGGCAAAGTCTCTGTTCATGAGTTAACTATACCCAAAAATTTAAAAAAGAAAGGAGTCCATGGCAGGACACCAAGAAGGAAGCCACTGCTATAAAAAGAAGAACATTGCTGAACAGTTGAAGTTTGCAAAAGAGCACTTGGACACTCCATGACGGTACTGGGAAAATGTTTTGTGGAGTGATGAAAACAAAATTGAACTATTTGGGAGGAACAAGCAGAACTTCATTTGGTGTAAAAAGGGCACTGCATATCAACATTAAAACATCATCCCTACAGTAAAGTATGGTGGAGGTAACATCATGATTTAGGCCTGCTTTCCTGCACCCAGGGCCTGGGCAGCTTGTCATCATTGAGGGAAAATTAATTCACAAGTTTATCAAATTCTCCAGGATTATGTGAGAGTGTCTGTCCGTCAACAAAGCTCAGAAGAGGCAGGGTGATGCAACAGGACAATGACCCAAACACTGCAGCAAATCCACAGCACAATGGCTGAAGAACAAACTCCACCATTTGGAGTGGCCCAGTCGGGGCAGATCTCAATCTATTAAATTGGAATGACTCAAAGAGCCATACACAGAAGACAACCAAAGAATATGGAAGAGTTAAGGCAGTTCTGCAGGGAAGAATGGGCTAAAATTCCCCCTGCATGATGTGCAGGTCTGATCTGCAGTTACAAGAAGCACCGGGATGAGGTCATTGCTGCCAAAAGGAGGGTCAACCAGTTATTAAATCCCAAGGTTCACTTACTTTTCCACTACCACTGTGAACGTTGAATCGTTTGAAAAAATAAAGACATGAGAGAAAAATTTTTGTGTGTCATTGGCTTAAGCTCATTGTGTATATCAGTACCTGTGACTTAGATGAAGATCAGATCACTTTTTGTGACCAATTCATACAGTAAACCAGATAATTCCAAAGGGTTCACATACTTTTTACTTTAACTGTACCTTTTTATCTGAACAGTAGATACAATCATATGAAAAAGTTTGCCTGCAAATAATTTACTCTACTTTCAAAAAAAAAAGATAACAGTGGTATGTCTTTGATTTCCTAAGAACATCCGAGTACTGGGGTGTTTTCTGAACAAAGATTTTTAGTGAAGCAGCATTTAGTTGTATGAAATTAAATCAAATGTGAAAAACGGCTGTGCAAAAATGTGGGTCCTTGTAATTTTGTTGATTTGAATGCATGTAACCCCTAAATACTGATTACTTGCAAACCAAATTGGTTGGATTAGCTCTTAAGCCTTGAACTTCATAACGTTTTCCAATCATGTGAAATGTATTTAAAGTGGTCAATTAAGTTGTGTTTCCCCTTTGACTCTCCTCTGAAGAGTGACAGCATGGATCTCAAAGCAACTCTCAAAAAGATCTAAAAACAAAGATTGTTCAGTATCATGATTTAGGGGAAGGCTACAAAAGCTCTCTGGGGTTTAAACTGTCATTTCAACTCTAAGGAATGTAATCGAAATGGAAGGCCACAGGCAAAATTCCCCGAAAAAACCCAGGTCTGGGGACAAGAAAATACAGGAGGGGATAGGGCAGGGATTGTAAAAATAGTTAGATAACCCACAGCCTCCAAACACATGCAAGAACATCTTGTTGCAGATTGTGCATCTGAAATCATTCTCAATTCAACAATTTGCACAAAGAACATCAGTATGGCAGGGGATGAGAAAAGCCCTTTCTCTCGGCCACAAAAAAGTTGCTTGTTGTACCAAATGCTCATTTAAACAAGCCAGATTCATTTTGGAACAAAGGCTGGAACGATGAGACAAAAATGAATTATTTGGTCATAAAAAAAAGCGCTTTGCACAGCGGAAGAACCCACCGCTTTCCCAAAAAAAACACCGCTCCCCTATTGCCCAAATTTGGAGGCCATCATGCTGTGGGGTTAGTTCAGGGCTGTCCTTGTTAAAGTCAAGTAGGATGAATTAAACCCCAAATTTCAACAAATTCTTCAGGATAATGTTCAAGCATCAGTCAAAGTTGAAGTTACACAGGGTTGGATATTCCAACAAGACAATGACCAAAAGCATGAACAAATCTATAAAAGGCATTCATTGCAGAGGATAAGTATAATGTTCTGGAATGGCTGTCACAGTCCCCTGACTTGAATATCATCAAAAATCTATGGGATGATTTGGGAAACAGGCTGTCCATGCTCGGCAGCCATCAAATTGAACTGAACAGGAGGTGTTTATGGAAGAATGGTCAAAATACTTCCATCCAGAATCCAGAAACTCATCAAACTATAGGATCGCCCAAGAGATGCTATACAGTAATCCCTTGCTATATCGCTGTTCGACTTTCACAGCTTCACTCTATCATGGATTTTATATGTAAGCATATCTAAATATAACTAGATTTTTCGCTTAGAGGTTCTGCAGACAATGGGTCTTTTTACTTCCTGTACATGCTTCCTCAGTTGGTTTGCCCCGTTGATTTCATACAAGGGGCTTATTGGCGGATGTAAAGTAATCAATCGAGCACACAGTTAAGTTCCTGTGTGCTGAATGGCTCAGCGACGGAGCCAATTTGATTCTGCGCGTAACCAGGAAGTCTTGTCTTACTCATTCAGCATCTAGTGTTTAGCTGTGTACAGAGTTAACTTTTGTGCTCTTTTGTGTTCATCTTTGTGCATAGTCAAGCCCTTCATTAGGCTCCAAAGCATCTGCTCCTGCACTGCTTCAGGGGCCGTCCAGCCGCCAACGGAAGATGTTAACGATGCTGAAAATAAATGTTTTGGATATGTTGAAGAAGGGAAAACTACACCGCTGCAGGATGCCATCAGGTCATCAATGAGGCTACAGTTCTTTAAATTTAAAAAATAGGAAAGGAATATAAGATCTATGGCAGCAGTGTCCAACCAAGGTGCAAAACGAGTTGTAAGTGGATCTAATAAGGCAGTAGTCTGGGTGGAATCTGCTTTAGGGGTTTGGATTGAAGACTGTGGAAGAAGAACAGCAGCAGTGTACACACGCCTGAAGAGGTCCTTTAGAAGAGCCATACGCCTCCTTTGTTGTTAATAAAACTAAACTCATTGTTATCGGACGTCATCGGTCATTGTTGGTGAATAACCATAATTTTCTTAAAGTACTTAGTACATGTACATCGTTTTGTGTTGCTGTACACAAATTTACTGTATACAATTTTTCTTGCATTGTTGTTTATTGCTGTTGGCCTATCTATCGTTTAAAGGCTGTAACATGCGATTAAAGACACTCTATATCTTTAATATTTAGGTTTTACTGTATATAAACATGTGTTTACATACATAATTTCAATGAATCTTACCTAATATCTAAGAGAATACAAAGGGTTTATGCTGTATAATTGTAGAGGAATATTTATAAACAGTATGGGAGAGTTTATAAGGATTAAAATATATAAAATAACCATACAAACATATGGTTTCTACTTAGTGTATTTTCCATTGGGGGGTTCTGGAAGCATCCCCGGGCGAGGAGGAATTACTGTATTTGCAAAAGGAAGCTCAACTAGTATTGATGTAATATCTCTGTTGGGCTGCCCAAATTTATCACCAGTCTTATTTTTGTTATGATGCATATTGAATATTTTCTGTTAATCCAATAAACTTAATGTCACTGCTGAAATACTACTGTTTCCATAAGGCATTTCATATATTAAAAGGAAGTTGCTACTTTTTAAAGTTCAGCCAATGATGAACAAAAAACCAAAAATTAAAAAGGGTTCCCAAACTTTTCATATGACAATAATTATAAGATGCAGTAAAATGACTTACCTAATTTCCCCCAGGGGAAATGAGCATTGGTTACCAAGAAGCTAGAAATCTTTCGGTTAACAACTTCAGAATTTATTAAACTCAGGATACATGATAGGCTCCTCCAGGACAGAGCACAATGTTTAACGAAAATGCCTTCTTCATATCGCTCTAGCTTAACACCAGGTACTCCTATAAGAAGAGAAAAAAAAAACAAAAAAAAAAAAAAAACACAAACACTTAAATTTGTAGCAAAGCCTCACCTGAAGACATTGTATAAGTGACAAGCCTCATGGTCTCGTGAAAAGCAACCATGTCATACTATTAATTAATCTTACATAATAATTGATATTTCTTGTTTAAAAACATGACACACAAATAAAGGGGATTAAGTATATATAACCCTAATGAATATTGTCCAATGCTTTAAATGCATCAATTAGTCCTGTACATTTGACAGCTTCAAAAAATTTAACTGGCTGTCAGTCTTTCAAAAGATGACAAGAAATAAACACTATAAAGGGATTATATCCACACATTCCTAAAATGCAGTATACTGCAGGGGACTCCTTGTCCGCATTCAAGGATATCCACACAGTGAAAACCTCCACTGGGGAAAAAACACAAGCATTTCTTTGATTATACTGAATGTCATTTTGTTCAATTATTGAATTTCACAAATAATCAGTTATAATTTTATATTTCATAACCACAAAACAATACAAATAACTGCTGAGTAATTGTATAAAAGCAGAAAGTTCAACTTCTTCCCTATTTATGCATCCTTATTGAAATTTCTGGTTGAAGGTTAATCCAAATATATATCAAAAAAATTGCTATGATGCCTAATAAATTCTGTCTTAGGTTTTTTGTACAAAGTACATAGTTTCAAACTGTTTATACGTTTATAAAGTCAATTTTTGTATGAGAACAAATAATGGTAAATTTGTAGCAAGTGATGAGGTTTGCCAAGATTGATTATTATTTTTAATTTGTCCAATTCAGTCTTAAAGTTTTAAAAAAAGAAAAAAACAAAAAAAAAAAAAAAAACATAATAAGTACAGTTCAAATGACGATTTTGGATAATTTGAAGTATCCTTTTAATATTGTCTCATGCAATCAGATACATATAATTGATTGTATAGAAGAATTCTGTCACCAAATAAGAACCATACAAAAAAAGTTTTCAAAATAACTGCTTGGGGAATGAGGGTTATTTTCCTACATCTTTGAACAGCTTATACTAAACCCAGTTGTCTGTCACCTATAATGTGGCTTGAAACATGAAAATATATCCTTAGTGAACAAACAGATTATGGAATAATTTTGCATTATAGCAGGAGCCTAATCCATGAACATAAAACAAAATGAATTTAGAAACATGACAGTAACTACACAGGGCAAATGTTGACAGGAGAAAAAAAAAAAAGAAGTTAAATAAATATGTTAAAAATCTATTAAAACAAAGAACTTGGTAAATAAATGCAGTTTACCTGCGAAAGATCAAAAGCAATTTCATCCACCCTTTTTTAGAAATGCAGTAAACAATCATTGACCAATCAATTTGTATTGACCCATACTTTAACTTGGGCAAGCAAAAGTACAGGTTTAATGTTTTAATGCTTCCATAAGCAATAAATATTTCCTAAAATTTAAATAAAATAAAATACAGGCCACAGCTGGGAAAATAAAACCCATAGATTTTGCTTACCATATTTTAATATTTAAGGCCAAATAAGACAATATTTACTAAAAAAAAACACTTCAAACCACACTCCCATTTCGACAGGGTGAGAGCAGGACAACTTGTATTAGTTATGTATAGAATAGTACAATTAGATATTTTAGTCATGGTTTTATAGACCACCCCCTCCCCATATTGAAATGACAAATGACTTCTAGTGATCTGGGAAATAACCAGCAGTACATGACAACTGGATACCTCTAATGAGAGTCTGGTTGATTATACATCTGTAAGTACATAGCATGCATTTCCTGCATTTCACAAGTGGAATGTGAAGCACATATCAACCAATGCCCATGAGCAGGTATGATGTAAAATACATCACAGCAGCTTCTAGAAATAACTGTAAACTACTGTAGAGCTGTTCAAAGAATCAATCTCAAGTAGAAGTAAATGGCTGTCTGGGTCTACTCCAGCAATAAGAAAAAATATTAAAAAATCATTAAAATTGCCTGTATTCAGAAAGTCTACTTGGGATCTAAAATGCAAAGCTGGGGTGCATGACATATCTGAAGATATTAGTTACAAAAAAAAAATCATAAGCAGTATTACAGGTGAAACATTGCAACACACTATACAACTAACTGTTTAGGAGAAGAAACTCATATGCATATGCAAAAATATACATTGATTCAGAAGGTATTCCTTCACTTTTTTCATATTTTTATGTTGCACTCTTGTGTTCATTTAAATTCATTTTGAACAACTTCAAGCAACACACAATACACCAGAATGACAAAGCAAAAGGGCTTTTAATTTTCATTAATAAAAAAAAATCTCACACTGACACAAATACTCATACCGTTTGCTAGGACACTTCCAATCTGGCTCAGGCGCATTCCAAGCTATTAATAATTGTTAATTGAGGTTTCTGCACCTTGTATGAAGTCCACCTGTGGTCATCTTAACTTGATAGGACATGATTAGGAAAGTACACGTCGTCTTTTAAGGTCTCACAGGACAATGTAAAGTGCATCCGGAAGTATTCAAGCATCACTTTTTCCACATTTTGTTATGTTACAGCCTTATTCTAAAATGGTTTACATTTTTTTCCCCAAATTCTACACACAATATCCTATAATGACAACATGAAAAAATTTACTTGAGGTTTTTTCAAATTTATTAAAAAAAAAAAACTGGAAATCACATGTACATAAGTATTCACAGCTTTGCTCAATACTTTGTCGATCGCCTTGGCAGCAATTACAGCCTCAAGTCTTTTTGAAATATGATGCCACAAGCTTGGGACACCTATCCTTGGCAGTTTAACCCCTTCCTCTTTGCAGCACCTCTCAAGCTCCATCAGGTTGAATGGGAAGCGTGGTCCCAGCCATTTTAAGATTTTCCAGAGATGTTCAATCGGGTTCAAGTCTGGGGTCTGCCTGGGCCACTCAAGAACATTCAAGTTGTCCTGAAGCCCCCCTTTTATACTTGGCTTGTGCTTAGGGTCGTTGTCCGCTGAATGATGAATGTCGCCCATCTGAGGTCAAGAGCGCTCTGGAGCAGGTTTTCTTCCAGGATGTCTCTGTACATTGCTGCAGTCATCTTTCCCTTTATCCTGACTAATTCCCAGTTCCGCTGCCAAAACATCCCACAGCATGATGCTGACACCACCATGCTTCACTGTGGGATGACATTGGCCTGGTGATGAGGTGCCTGGTTTCCTCCAAACGTGACGCCTGGCATTCACACAAAAGTTCAATCTTGTCTCATCAGACCAGAGAATTTTGTTTTCATGGTCTGAAGTCCTTCAGGTACCTTTTGGCAAACTCCAGGCGGGCTGCCATGTGCCTTTTACTAAGGAGTGGCTTCCGCCCGGCCACTCTACCATACAGGCCTGATTGGTGGACTGCTGCAGGGATGGTTGTCCTTCGAAGGTTTCTCCTCTCCACAGAGGACCTCTGGAGCTCTGACAGAGTGACCATCGGATTCTTAATCACCTCCCCGACTGGGGCCCCTTCTCCCCAATCGCCCCCGTTTTGATGGCCGGGCCCGCTCTAGGGAAGAGTCCTGGTGGTTTCGAACTTTCTTCCACTACGGATGATGGAGGCCACTGTGCTCATTGGGACCTTCAAAGCAGCAGAAATGTTTCTGTAACCTTCCCCAGATTTGTGCCCGAGACAATCCTGTCTCGGAGGTCTCTGATAATTCCTGACTTCATGCTTGGTTTGTGCTCTGACCTGAACTGTAAACTGTGGGACCTTCTATAGACAGGTGTGTGCCTTTCCAAATCATGTCCAATCAACTGAGTTTACCACAGGTGGACTCCAATTAAGCTCAGAAACATCTCAAGGATGATCAGGAAAAAAAGGGTGCACCTGAGCTCAATTCTGAGCTTCATGGCAAAGGCTTGAATACTTTTGTTGTGTTTTTTCAGTTTTTAATTTTTAATAAATTTAAAACTAAACTTTTTTACTTGTCATTATGGGTGCTGTGTGAAAATTTTGAGGAAAAAATGAATTTAATCTATTTTGAATAAGGCTGTAACAAAGTGTGGAAAAAGTTGCGCTTGTATATCAAAAAAACATCAAACCATAAGGTCAAAGGAACTGCCTCCAGAACTTAGAGACAGGATTGTGTTGAGGCATAGATTTAGGATAGACTATAAAAAAGTCTGCACCATTGAAGCTTCCACAAACACGGTGGCCTTCATAATTTTAAAAGAAAGAAGTGTGGAAAAGTCATACCTCTTCCTAGAGCTGTGTTCTGGGTTTGTTAGCACCAAATTAAGACCCAATGAGGCTGGAACTTCTAGTTAGAAGATCGAATGAACACTGCAGTTGTCTGCTGGCATTAAACAACTGGTTAAAAGGTTTCTGCAAGGGACAAAAACATCGGGTTTATGGACAACTGGGACCTCTTCTGCAGAGGCCCGGCTTCGGGATGGTCTGCATCCTAATAGATTTTGGCCGGGTCCTCTCCAAAACATCTCCAAGGTAAATTAGCCTCTTGACTCTAGATTACTCCTAACTCTTTCCATGATACCTTGCTAGGACATGATAATTCTTTAAGCAAATCTACCTCAAAAGTGCCCTGCAGCAATACTTCAATAATTAACCTCAATTAATGTAAAAATCTAGACATAGCATAAATGCGAATAATTTCATTACCATTTCACTTCTAGATGAGCATTTTATTAAACTATAAGAACAGACTATACATTGAATAAAAATATGCAGTAAGTGGGGGCCAATTTCTAATAACTTAATTTCCATCTCGAATAACCAGAACACTCCTCAATTCAGTTCTGCTCTTCCAGACCTTCAAAATGGCCTTATTAAATGTTAGAGCATTAACAACAAGACATTTTCCATCAAAATCTTATTAGGGTAGGAAAATCTATGATTGAAACGTGGTTTAGCTCTGATGGTGTGGCTGTTTTAATCAATCTGCACCTCTGAATTACAGCTTTACTAAGGTGGAACTCAAATGCAGAAAGGCGCCAGTTAAAAGTGTAAAGATATCAGCTTTGGGACATTCAAGTTCTTTGAGTATCTTGCCACTGTTATTTAAGGAGTTTCTGCTCTAGTATTGTCTATGTAATGGACCTTTTAAATACAATGCATCGGTCTTTTTGGAATTCTGCTTGGGGCAATTATAATTACGAACTATGACACGTACCCAAGAGTTGGCGACTTTCATTTTTAAAATCGAAATCAGTGTGACTCAATGCAAAAGAATTCATGAACTTCCTGGACTCTTGATTTGAGCCAGCATTAGTCAGCTAACGCTAAAGCAGGACACACGTTGATTTAGTAATTTCTAAAGGAATAAAAGTTGATGTAAGGCAGATCACGGATATTGGTTTATCAGGCGATTTTCTTTTACTATTTTATAGAAAATATGATAGAAACAATTAACGAGTACAGTATATTGTTAAAACGCTTCTTTGATTATCTGCATTCCCAAAAATTTTCAAAATTTTAAGAAACCAGTCTGTTTGTAGTGCTTACTACAATAGTCCGGATAATGTAAATAGTAAAGTGGAAAATTTTAATACTAAAGTGAGAGCTGTTGCTGACACAGTCACCCTGAAAAACAGTTAAAAAAATCCTCCAGCACTGTTAATCATGGAGGACCCACAGAGTGTCTCATCTAAAAAAAAACATGCCGGGGGAGCCGAGGTAAATGGAGAAAAAATAAACTGGGTTATCCACTATGAGATATTGAAGGCTTAAATAACAGAATACAACAACATAGTCTGTCTTGAGAGGTGGTGCTATTTCTCTATAATTATAAATAACAATTCTAGTAATCCCAGAGTTTCATTCTCTACAACTGATTGTCTGCTAAACCCAAGTCACTCAATGGAATGCCTCCAAAAAATCTTCTACTGAAACTGAGCCTGTTGCTATATTTTTCAATCACAAAATTAATATTAGAAATATAGTGTGAGCTGGAGGGCTGATCGCACCCCAAATAGAGACAGATGCCCTGGAAACCACAAACCCTGAAACACTGACTACCCTGACATTGTTCCTTATACTTGCACTATAACACATAATACAAGCCTTGCGCAGCGCCTGTCAGTTTTGGAATTCATTGTTTGCTTTTATCTCTCTCTCTCTCTCTGCACTCCTAGCGGAACTGTCATCTCTGACTTGTCATGGAGCACGTTTAAGCTCATGTGTTTGCAGTGTTTGAATAAAAATCCTTCTTGTTTCTACGACCTCCTGTGTCTCTGTGCAAATCTGTGACCCAAGCGTGACAAGTGGTACCAGGAGTGGTTGCACAGATGGATGCTGCCAGACTTATTTCAGAGGTCTAAAACTTATGCACTTAAAGACTGGAAACTAAACATGGATGACCCAATCCATGCGCAAATTCAAGATTTCATACATAAAGTGCACTGCTGGTTTGAAGGAGACGTGATGGAAACAGTTGTCGTGAATATATTACTGGCCGGCATACCTGCAGTTCTTCGAGATGAATTTCTACGTCATGATATTAAATCATTAACGATTATGTCCAGACGATTAGAGGGTTCACAGTCCGCTTGGAGAAAGAGCGGTGGATTTAATGCTGCTTCGCAACCTGTGAACGTACGTCCAGGACATTCTCGCCCGACGACAAGCTGCAGGACCTGAAAATCGAATGGGGTCAGGTAGGACCCCGGGAAATCCAGTCGTAGATGAGACACCCGTTTTTGGGGAGACAGCGGCAACAGCGGGCCGAGGAAACCGTGGACACTACAGAGCACGTCGACGTGGACGTCGCAGAGGATATTTTGGAAGCGGAGCCGACCGTAGATGTTTCCGGTGTGATCAACTCGGCCATTTGGCAAGAGAATGTCGCTTGTCTCCAGCTCATTCAATGGAGATTGGACTGGCGGAGGTTTGTTGCTCAACTACTACATATCCTTCGGATGGAAAAGATGGCTTGTTGATCCCAGTGAAATTGGGCGGCAGAGCAATCTCAGCATTGTTAGACTCGGGAAGTGACCTTTGTATTGTGAGACGAGACTGTCTTAATGAACAATGCCTTAGAGACTGTAAAAATACGCTGTGTACATGTTAAAGATTATCAGACTTTACTTCTTCCTTTAACTTATAGGGGTCGCCACTTTAAGGTTTGGTCTGCCGTTTCAGACTCGTGAACTTTGGCCATTACTCATAGAATGGAGAAATGCCCTTTTTCCGAAACTGATTAATAAATGTAAGGAACCAGTAGTCCAGTCCACGAATGAACTTAGTGGGGGGGTGTGGGGGGGTTAGGAAGAAGAAGAAAACCAAGACGAAGAACTGGTAGCGGCTGGGGAAAATCTAGAGCCCAACTTAGATATTGAACCCGATCTCCAGCGAGATGGAGGAGGTCACCCCCGACAATCTTCCAGAATGAGCTGGTCCTTCTACATCTTCCCAGATTGCAAATGCCTCCGAACACAAACCAAGCGTTAACGAACAATCAGATTTTGTGCGTTTGCAGCATACTGATAGATCATTAGAATATGCATTTAAACAGGCTCGCTCTGCTAATGACTCATTACCAGGTAATTCCGGTGTAAAATCCACACTTTATAGAAAAGGATGGTTGCCTTTTCAGAGTGATCTCAGATTATTTGGAGGGGGAATTTATTGAACAACTGGTGGTACCTGAAGCACATAGGGAAACTGTTTTGCATCTGGCACATTCACACACATCTTGGGGCACCTCGTGCCAACAAAACTAGAGACCGGTTATCAAAACGATTTTATTGGCTTAATATGGGAAAAGATGTTGAACGGTTTTGTACTTCATGTCCAGACTGCCAGATCGTCTCTGCTTATAAGCCTCCTCGGCTCCCCTTGTCCTATGCCCATATTGGAAGTTCCCTTTCAGCGTGTGGGATTAGATATTGTGGGACCTTTACCCAAGACTAAAGATGGGCACCAATATTTGCTGGTGTTGGTTGATTATGCGACACGATATCCAGAAATGATTGCGCTGAAAAAGGCCAACTCTTCGACTGTAGCCAAAGCACTATGTGATACTTTGGTATCCCTAGAGAAATCTTAACAGATCAAGGCACACCTTTCACTTCTCGTGATGAAACAATTGTGACAGCTTTGCTATTAGAAACTGATTACTACTGTTTACCATCCTCAACAATGGTTTAACCGGCGAATTAACAAAACATTGAAACAGATGATCAGGGAGTTGCTCATAATGATCCCACAACCTGGAACACTGTCCTACCTTTTGTTTTGTACGCGTGTGAGAATCACCACAGGCGTCCACTGCTTGAGTCCCTTCGAAGTTGTTATGACCGCAGGCGCGCAAGGCATCCTGGACATGGTACGTGAGGAATGGATAGGAAACGAGAGAGCAGCTCAAGGTCCAAGCTTTGCAGATCGACTAATTTCGTTGCAAGACAGAATTTCTATACTTTTCTCTATTGCTGTGGAACACCAACAACGAGAACAGGAAACTCAGAAGCGCTTTTACGAAGGCGAGTAAGCTCCGTGAGTTCAAACCTGGCGATCGTGGTTTTGGTACTGGTTCCCTCGGATCCACACAATTCTTAGCTAAATGGCGGGTCCCGCCATTATTGAGGAGCGATGAGTCCGGTAAATTACAAAGTTAGAATACCAGGCCGGCGCAAACCATTCCAGATTTTACACATTAACCTCTTGAAGGAATGGCACGACCGACAAGAGGTTAACACTTCCTCGGCTGCTGTTTCTCAGACCGATGTTACCATTGGTAATGATCTTACTGACACGCAAAAGACAGAACTGTTATCTTTGATAGAACGGAGCACTGATGTCTTTTCAGATTTACCAGGCAAGACTAACAATACAAAACATAAAATTACCACTGAACCTGATGTTCAGGCGACAGATGCGCCGCTCCAGACACCGGAAGCGGCAAAATATTTGTGCCAAGAGGTAAAAAGATGCTGACACTGGTGTAATTCGGAAGTAGAAGTGACTGGTGCAGCCAGTCGATTAGTCCCAAAGCAAGACGGTTCGGTTCTGTATTGATTTCAGACGCTTGAATAAGGTCTCTAAATTCGATGCTTATCCCATGCCCCGTGTTGATGAACTGTTGGAAAAACTGGGTCCGGCGAGCTATATCTCCACACTAGATCTCACGAAAGGCTATTGGCAGGTGCCTTTAGAGGCTAGCAGTTGTGAGAAAACGGCATTTGCGACTCCTGACGGACTCATGAATCAAGACTCCCATTTGGTCTTCACGGGAATTCTAACTTTTCAGCGTATGATGGATCAGATCCTGCGCCCTCATTCTTGAATATTCGGGCATACCTTGACGATGTCGTGATTTTGCAATGATTGGAAAAATACACTTAGAGCGGCTTCAAACCGTTCTTGAAAGCTTGAGACAGGCTGGCCTTACTGCTAACCTAAGAAATGTAAACTGGGCACGTCCGAGACTCATTACTTAGGCTATTCTATGGGCAAGGGTTTACTTAGGCCACAGTTAAGGAAAATCGAAGAAATGCTTGTTTACCCGAGACACAGAAACAAGTACGCGCTTTTCTGGGGCTTGCTGGTTACTACAGAAGATTCTTTTCAAATTTTGCACATAGAGCTGCTCCTCTTACAGAACTTACTAGAGGCAGAAAAAAAAAAAGTCCTATCTTGTGGACAGAAAATTGCGAACGTTCTTTCAGCGATTCAAAAAAAGCATTGTCTTCTTACCCGGTTCTAAGGAACCCGGATTTCACAAAAGATTTTATCTTGGAAACAGACATGAGTGCATTTGGTTTGGGCGCAGTCCCGTCACAAATTTTTGATGGAGAAGAACATCCAATCACATATTTGAGTAGGAAATTACTTCCTAGGGAATGCAATTATTCTACAATTGAGAAAGAATGCTTGGCAATTAGGTGGGCTGTGGAAGCGCTTCGCTATTACTTGGGGGGACGGAACTTCACTTTGGTAACTGATCATGCTCCACTTTAGTGGTTGTACCGACAGAAAGATACAAACTCTCGTCTAATGAGATGGTTTCTGGGTTTACAACCTTACAGTTTCACAGTAAAAGCACCGACTAGGTTCTGAACACGTCAACACAGACGTATTATCCCGACTACATGAACATGAACTTGGTACAGAGAGTCGCTTGATTCACAGGAATGTGAATAAAGCTGAGGGGGAGGGTGTGAGCTGGAGGGCTGATCGCACCCCAAATAGAGACAGATGCCCCTGGGAAAACCACAAACCCTGAAACACTGACTACCCTCAAAATTGCTCATCCTTGCACTATAACACGTAATACAAGCCTCGCGTGGTACTCCACCGACTTATAAGCCTTGCGCAGCGCTTGTCAGTTTTGAAATTGATTTGTTTGCTTTTATCTCTCTCTCTCTGCCTCCTAGCGGAACTGTCATCTCTGACTTGTCATGGAGCACGCTTAAGCTCATGTGTTTGCAGTGTTTGAATAAAAAATTCTTCTTGTTTCTACGACCTCCTGTGCCTCTGTGAAAATCTGTGACCCAAGCGTGACATCTCCCCAATACTGATCCTCTTAAACCCCGGTACTCCATTTTAAACAAATTAAATTCTTTCATCAGGATAGGTTTACCTGATTTATATAAAATAAATTTCAACTGAGACCCTCCACCCAATACATTCGATACTAATTGATAGTATTCTTGACATAGTCAGGTAAGACCCCTGTATCTAATGATGAATTTACTGTCTTAAGACTGTTGTAGTTAAACACCTGCTTTTTAAAATTTTAGACCTATTTCTAACCTGCCCTTCTAGTTAAATCCTAGAAAAGGCAATCATTATGCAGCTAAATCATCACCTTAATAAACATTCTGTTCTTGACAATTTTCAGTCAGGTTTTAGAACAAATCACAGTGCAGAAACTTCACTTGCTAAAGTAGTAAATGACTTGTGGGTAAATGGGACAGAGGCCGTGTATCTGTTCTCATCCTCTTAGATCTGAGTTCGTATTTAAAACAATTGATCACAATATTCTTAGAAATTGTCTTAGTCAATGGGTGGATTCTCACTGGCAGTGTCTTAAATTGGTTTGAGTCTTATCTGGCAGGTAGAAAATTCTTTGCTAGTTGTGGTAATTATACTTCAAATACACATGATGTTCTATATGGTGTTCCATAAGGATCTCACCTGGGTCCACTACTCTTTTCGATCTATATGCTTCCATTAGGTCAGGTAATCTCAAGGTATAACGTGAACTACCACAGCTATGCTGATGACACAGAACTGTACTTATAAATAGCGCCTCTCTTACTTGCGTTTCTGAAAGGATGAGTAGTAATTTTTTCAAACTAAATAAAGAGAAACCAGAAATTTTAGTGATTGGCAAACATGGATATAATGAGGATATTAGAATAAACGATCCATTAGGCTTAAAAAATCAAGACAGAGGTAAATAAAGGGATAAATATTGACTCCGACCCAAATTTTAAATCACATATTAATCAGTTTACTTTGGAAAACATTTTTCGCCTTAAGAAATATAGCAAAAAGTTAGATCTCTTATAACTCTGCAAGATACTGATAAATGAATTCACACTTTTGTTTTCAATCAGCTAGACTACTGTAACGCACTCCTCTCAAGACTACCCAAAAAAAGACATCAATCGATTGCGACTAGTGCAAAATGCAACTGCTAGAATCTTAACAAGGAAAAGAAAATCCAAGCATTTTCCAGTTCTGATGTCACTGCATTGGTTACCCATGTCATTTAGAATTGAGATTAAAACGCTACTATGGTTTACAAAGCTTTAAATAATCTCGCCCATCCTTTATTTCAGAATACCTTTCACCTTACACTCCAAATCGTAACCTTAGATCTTCAAATTAGTGTCTGCTTATAATTCCAAGAGCTAACCTTAAACAAGTGGTAAGGCAGCCATCTTTTATGCACCTAAAATCTGGAATAGTTTACCAATAGAAATTGCGCCAGGCTAATACGGTGGAACACCTTAAAAAAACTGCTAAGAACTCATTTTAACATGGCTTTCTACAGCTTCATTTTAGTTTAACCCTAATATTCTGTATATGCATTTAATTATCATCATCATTCATGGTGGCTCAAATCTGCACTAATTACTTCCTCTTACTTTTTCTTTTTGGGGGTTCGTTTTTCCCTGGTTTTCTGTTCAGGTTCATGTAACTGAAACCAGGCGATTAAG
>NW_024378295.1:0-7063 GCF_016835505.1 Polypterus senegalus
TCCATCTCCGCATGGAAACACTGTAAGTGACAGTTCTTGATCGATGGTGATCACTCAATAAACATGTTAATAGATGCTTGGGAAACGAAAAAGGGGAAATGGGTACCTGAACAATGTAAAGTAAGTCCAAAATACCTGCAAACTAAAATCGTAATAACAACAAGAAAACAATGGAGAAGTCGGATTAAATAAAACTTTGCAGTTATCAGCAGGGGGGCGTAAACCCCGTGGTGAATCAAGAAAGGGGAATGAAGAGACCGGAGGACGGATGGCCTTATAGGCAGGCAGCCAACAACGGGGAGGCGTTGGGATGGGGAACCCACGCTGCCTCACATGGTGACCGAGCTGAAGGCTATGGACGTATATATGTAAGAGGATTCAGTTAGTGTTGGGAACCTTGTCCAAATTTCTTGAAGATGGGCCCAATTAGTAACAAAGACCTGGAAAGTTCAATATGGAGGCCGACAGTGGCGCATCCCAAACAAATAAGTATGTACATCGGTTTCGGTTAGCGGGAACCATACAAACTTATATATATATTGTGTGTGTGTGTGTATATATATATATATATATATATATATATATATATATATATATATATATATATATATATATATATATATATATATATATTGTGAAACCGCCCGGCACAGACAGACGGACAACATTTTGCACCCACCACACTTTATTTACACTATTTGACAAGTTCCACACCCCAGTGCCTTCTTGCAGTTTCCAGTCCAGCCACAGCCCTTGGCCTTCCTAGCCTCCGCCTCTCTCAGTTCGCTACTCCTATCACCAATGACTAGGAGGCCCCAATGCCGGATGAGCCCCAGGTGCTTCCCATCTGTTCCTTGCCCCCCCAGCGTGAATTCGGCTCCTCCTGGCAGCCTCCGGCGCCACAGCTGCACTCCTGGTGGCGAGTGCCGGCTCCCGGATAATAGCACCGGCGCCGCTTGGCGGTGCCACGGGTCCCTCAGGGCTGGGCTTCAAGCCCTGCCGAGGCCCCTGCCTAACCAGGCGGACGCCCCACTTGTCTGAGGAGGCCGCCTCCTCCGTCCTAGCCCCGGGCTCCAGCCCCAACCGCAACCGCACGGGATAAACCGCATCGGGCGCGCTGGCGGTGACCACGGGGCCCTCAGGAAGGGCTTCCATGCCCTCAACCCGTGGCCCAACAGGCAGGACGACCTCAGGTCTGGAGGAACAAGCCCTCCCACGCCCTCCTGGCGCTCCCGGCGGGGCACAGTGCCCCACCGCTAGCGGGGACACGGGTCCGAACGCACAACCAAGGGCAGCACGCCCCAGCGAGGTCCTATTTGTCCCCAGGGCCCAACACGGCACCCTGGGACATCTGTTTTCGCACTCGCGCGCGAAACGCCCCTGTGGTCTGCGCCCGCCCGCTGTTCCCCCAGCGGGTCACTGTAGGCCTCCCGGCGTGGAGCACTCCCCGAGCGCCCGTTCCAGGCGGGCAGGTCCCGCCGACGCCGGCCTCAGCGCCGTCGGGCTTCGGGCCTGTAAAATAAAGGAACAGAGGGCCAGAAGCACAGCCAGGACACTCATCCCGAGCCCCGCCGGTCTCCGTGATCGACGTGCTCCTGCCCCTCCGACAGCCCCCAACTTGCCTGCTGAAGTCCTCCGCCGAGGTTCCATGCCCGCCGCTGCCGGCTCGCACCGCTCTCGCAGGCAGCTCGCCCATCCGCCAGGGATCTCCTCTGCCCGCGACAGAGGACGGCCCTTCTCCGGACGCGCACTCCAGCGCAGGCTTTTCCCATCGGAGGAACCGCATTCACCCTTCGGTTCTCCTTCTTTCTTGACGGCTCTGACGGTCTGGGTCTGAGCACAGCAAAGCTCAAATCCAGCCCGCCTGGCCCAGGCAGAGCGACAGGAGACAGCTGCAGGCTTGAGCGCAGGCGCTAGGACCCAGGGCACTCAGCAGCCCGATCCTACCAGCCCTTGCGTGTTCGAGCTCCCCTCGCTAGCTGTCTGCACCGCCAGATCCGCTGTTGGGAGGTCGCCACTGGAGCCGGTCGCCCGTGAATCGGTCACGCCATGTTCGGCGAACCCCCACTTGCTTCACGGGAACGGCAACACTCACCACTCCCGCCGGTTCTGCCTGCCTCCGGTTCCAGCGCCGCCCGATCCTCCGCTCCCTCGGTGTCTTTCTCGACGCGACCGCCATCTCCATCAGCTGCTCACACTGAGCGGCGAGAACACGAGCAGCTCCTCTAAGGACGGCTTGGCGGGCCGGGGACCTCCGACACGCCGAGCCGCTGGTGGAGAGAGAGACAGACGCCGGTGGGCTACCTGTCCATCAGCTCCACGCGACGCCTGCCTCTCTGGGCCACCCTCTGGCCCAATCGGTCTCGGTTTGCACGAGACTGGATTCCTTGGGCCCGCTCTATCCAATCATCGGCGGGCACGCAAGACACACCGCCAATCCTGCCTGTCAGCGGCGGGACCTCCGCCCGCGCCATCTTGTCTCCCCTGTTCTGGCTGCGAAGACGGCTCTTCGCCCGCACCGCAGCTGCGGCTCGATTTCGCTGCCTCTCAGCGCCGCCGGCGCGACTGCCGACAGCCCGTGGCCGCGTGTCCTGCCACAGACGCGATCCGGTTCGTCCCTCCCGCGGAGAACAAGGTACATCCAACCGCAGGGCAGGGTACTCACCTCCCGATCCGCGTGCCGAGGCCCCTGCTCCGGTTTGGCCTTCAGCAAGCAACGCCGCCTGGCTGTCCATCTCAACAGCGCCTTCGGAGCCCGCTGCGCCCAGCGAGGCCCGCTCTCCTCCGCACCCGGGATGGCCTCTTTCAGTCCGCGGCGGTTTCCGGGTAAACGCCCGCGGGGTACGGCGCCTCCGCGCCAGTGTGTGGGGTCCGCTGCTGCGCCGGGCCGTTCACAGAAATATTTTGTTTTAACAACACAGGTCCCCGCCTTGAACCAGGCGGAGTATCCTGCCGACTACGCCACTGTGAAACCTGGCCCCGGCACAGACAGACGGACAACATTTTTGCACCCAACACACTTTTATTTACACTATTTACAAGTTCGCTCACGTGCACCCCCAGTGCCTTCTTGCACCGATTTCCCCAAGTCCAGGCCCACAGTCTCTTGTGCCTTCCTGGCCGCCCCCCGCCCCTCTCTCTCCAGTTCCGTTTACTTCTCCCGACTTCCACCAATGACTGGAGGGAGGCGCCCTAATAATGCCCGGATGAGCCCCAGGTGCTTCCGCCATCTGTTCCTTGCCACGCCCCAGCGTGGCGGAAGTGTCGGCTGCCTTCCTGGCAGCCTCCGGCGCCACACAAAGCCTCCGGGACTTCCTGGTGTGGCGGAAGTGCCGGGCTCCCGGATAATTAGGCACGGGCGCCGCCTGGCGTGGCCACGGGTCCCTGCAGGGCTGGGCTTCAAAGCTCTGACCAGGCCCCTGCCTAACCAGGCCGGAGCCGCCCACTCTGTCTGAGGAGGCACTCGCCTCCTCCGGTCCTCCAGCTCCCGGCCGGGCTCCAGCCCCAACCGCAACCGCACGGGATAAACCGCATCGGGCGCGCCTGGCGGTGACCACGGGCCCCTACAGGAAGGGCTTCCATGCCTCAACCCGGGCCCCAACAGAAGCAGGACGGACGCCTCGCGGTCTGAGGAGGCACAAGCCCTCCTCACGCCTCCTGCCCGCCGGGGCCACAATATATACACACACCTAAGGATTATTAGGAACACCATACTATACGGTGTTTGACCCTTCGCTCAAAACTGCCTTAATTCTACTGGCATTGATTCAACAAGGTGCTAAGCATTCTTTAAAATGTTGGCCCATATTGATAGGATAGCATCTGAGTTGATGGAGATTTGTGGATGCACATCCAGGGCACGGTTCTGCTCCACCACATCCAAAGATGCTCTATTGGGTTGAGATCTGATGACTGGGGCCATTTTATACAGTGAACTCATTGTCATTCAGAAACCAATTGAAATGATTCGAGCTGTGACATGGTGCATTATCCTGCTGGAAGTAGCTATCGAGGATGGTCCATGGTGTCATGAAGGATGGACATGGTCAGAAACAATGCTCAGTAGCCCGTGGCATTTAACAATGCCATGGCACAAGGGGCCTAAAGAGGTCAAGAAACATCCCCACACCATTACCCACCACCACCAGCCTGCACATGGTAACAAGGCATGATGGATCCATGTTCTCATTCTGTTTACGCCAAATTCTGACTCTACCATTTGAATGTCTCAACAGAAATCGAGACTCATCAGACCAGGCAACATTTTTCCAGTCTTCAACTGTCCAATTTTGGTGAGCTTGTGCAAATTGTAACCTCTTTTTCCTATTTGTAGTGGAGATGAGTGGTACCTGTGGGTCTTCTGCTGTTGTAGCCCATCCGCCTAAGGTTGTGGTTGTGGCTTTCACAAATGCTTTGCTGCATACCTCGGTTGTAACGAGTGGTTATTTCAGTCAAAGTTGCTCTTCTATCAGCTTGAATCAGTCGGCCCATTCTCCTCTGACCTCTAGCATCAACAAGGCATTTTCACCCACAGGACTGCCCCATACTGGATGTTTTCCCTTTTCACCCATTCTTTGTAAACCCTAGAAATGGTTGTGCGTGAAAATCAGTAACTGAGCAGGTTGTGAAATACTCAAAACCGGCCTGTCTGGCACCAAAACCATGACCACTCAAAATTGCTTAAATCATCTTTCTTTCCCATTCTGACATTCAGTTTGGAGTTCAGGAGATTGTCTTTCAAGCAAAAGCCATGTGGTTGATTAGATAATGCATTAATAGGAAATTGAACAGGTGTTCCTAATAATCCTTTAGGTGAGTGTATATCTATACTAATAAAAGGCAAAGCCCTCACTGACTGACTCACTCACTGACTCATCACTAATTCTCCAACTTCCCATGTAGGTAGAAGGCTGAAATTTGGCAGGCTCATTTCTTACAGCTTCCTTACAAAAGTTGGGCAGGTTTCATTTCGAAATTCTATGCGTAATGGTCATAACTGGAAGCTATTTTTCTCCATTAACTGTAATGGAGTTGAGCTCGAAAGCCATGGGAGTTTCGTGTGACATCATCACGCCTCCCACGTAATCACGTGAACTGACACGCAGTATGTGAAAACCAGGAAGAGCTCCAAAAGCGCTGAAGAAAACAATCATTATATAATTGAGAAGGCAGCGAAACAATAAAAGCGAGCGAGTCACACATACAACTCATATTCATGAGTGCTGCTACTTCGGAAACAAAGCACGGTGTAAACCTAAAGTTTAAATTAAGTTCATAGACAGGCCACTGGCGTTTGTCATGCCTACGGGTAATCCGGGATACAAGTTTAATGAGAGGGCACGCGGATATAACGAGAGTTTTGATCACTTTGTAACTAAGTTAACATTGCAGGTGAAGGGCTGTGCTTATGCAAATTCTGAGAGACTGTGTTTGTGGGGGATTGACAGTTAAGGCGGGTGGGGGAGTCACGTCATCCTCTCCCCTCCCATTCACCTCATTTCGCTCTGAACTGAGCTCCGAGCTAACGAGTCTTACGAAGCGACTTTGTGACACTGCCCAAATACTCACAGAAGAATCCACAAGTTAATACCACACGCTGTCTGTACAGTTTCTCCACACTGAATCCTCCAGGCACTACTTACAAAAGGTTACATTGACAATTGTGTTAACACAGAAAAACAGATCACCAATTGAAGCTTTATGAATAATCGATAATTTATTCGCCATCGATAATTGTTTTGGTAAAGCCATACTCGGTGTAATCCTCCTTCCATTTTATAATTTTTCCCACTAGCCATGATTAAATGACGGTAAAAAGTAAGAGCGAGCGGGTGACTTATTCAGGCAGGCAGGCGACAGATCAATAGCTCAAATTTGGATGTAAGTAGGTTCTTTTTAGTCGCCAGAAATATCTTTGTTATGAATGGAAGTTAATTTAGTCTTTAAATTTCTATGGTGAAGAAAAAAGTTATGCAATGATGACTAAATTTAACTATATAAAGTCAAAACTTGTATATATAAAGTCATTCCCGAATATATAAAGTCAAAACTTGATTATATAAAGTCAGCGTCGGTATATATAAAGTCAAAAGTTGTTCTGAATATATAAAGTCAAAACTTGAATATATAAAGCGGCGTACCACGCACACACACACCACCTTCAGAACTGCCTTATATATACTGCTCAAAAGAATTAAAGGAACACTTTTTAATCAGAGTATAGCATAAAGTCAATGAAACTTATGGGATATTAATCTGGTCAGTTAAGTAGCACAGGGTTGTTAATCAGTTTCAGCTGCTGTGGTGTTAATGAAATTAACAACAGATGCACTAGAGGGCAACAATGAGATGACCCCCAAAACAGGAATGGTTTAACAGGTGGAGGCCACTGACATTTTTCCCTCCTCATCTTTTCTGACTGTTTCTTCACTAGTTTTGCATTTGGCTACAGTCAGTGTCACTACTGGTAGCATGAGGCATACCTGGACCCTACAGAGGTTACAGGTAGTCCAAATTCTCCAGGATGGCACATCAATTGGTCATTGCCAGAAGGTTTGCTGTGTCTCCTGCACAGTCTCAAGGGCATGGAGGAGATTCTAGGAGACAAGCAGTTACTCTAGGAGAGCTGGAGAGGGCCATAAAAGGTCCATAACCCATCAGCAGGACCAGTATCTGCTCCTTTGGGCAAGGAGGAACAGGATGAGCACTGCCAGAGCTCCTACAAAATGACCTCCAGCAGGCCACTGGTGTGAATGTCTCTGACCAAACAATCAGAAACAGACTTCATGAGGGTTGCCTGAGGGCCCAAATGTCTACTGCGCCTGTGCTCACTGCACAACACCGGGGAGCCCAATTGGCATTTGCCATAGAATACCAGAATTGGCAGGTCCACCACTGGCGTCCTGTGCTTTTCACAGATGAGAGCAGGTTCACCCTGAGTATATGTGAAAGACGTGAAAGGGTCAGGAGAAGCCTTGAGAATATATGCTGCCTGACAGTTTAGCATGACTGCTTTGGTGGTGGGTCAGTGATGATCTTGAGGCATATCCATGGAGCGATCAGA
>NW_024378296.1:0-1714 GCF_016835505.1 Polypterus senegalus
CCACCATCAGCCTCTCATCAAGGCGGAGTTTGGGAAAGACAAATCAGAAGTATAAGAAAGATTTTAAATTCGACACTAAACCAACAAACACTTGATGATCAAAATCTCCATACACTGATGTGCGAAGTGGAATTAATACTTAATAACAGACCCCTTACAGAGATATCTAACGATCCTAATGATCTGGAACCGATCACACCCAATCATCTATTGTTATTGGACACTCAACCCGAAATGCCACCTGAACTTGTTTCAAAAAACGAATCATATCCAAGAAGACGCTGGAAACAAATTCAATACATGGCTGACTTGTTTTGGAAAAGATGGACTAAAGAGTATTTGCCAATACTTCAGGAACGTCAAAAATGGCTTACACCAAGGAGAAACTTTGAACCGGGAGACATCGTCCTAATTGTGGATAAAGCTACACCTCGCAATTCCTGGGTAATGGGTTGAGTCATCAAGACAATGCCAGATGCCAAAGGTGCAGTCAGAAGAGTTTGTGTGCAAACCAAAAACAGTACACTGGACAGACCTGTGAACAAACTGTGCCTGATCCAGGATAGATCAAATAATTAAAATGACTCATTTTCTTTTTGCATGTCTAATTTTAAAGCTTTTTAAATTTAGTGCTTGTGTTTATACATTAGAGTTTAAGCTATAAAGTTTCTTAAGTTTAGTATTTGTGTTTTTATAGTAGAAACTAAGTTAAGCTTCTTAAGGTTTGTTTTAAGTTTGGTAAAGTAATGAAGGCTCTTATTGAGTAAAGTTAAGTAATTGATTTCTGCCCCAGCATAACCAATTAGGGGTTGGATGTGTAAGAGCCATTTTCCTAGTTCTATAAAATGTATGAATATTTACTAGATGATAATGCATAAAATATGGGTGGTTCCTATAACCCCGTGAATAGAATTGAGTTGGTATTTTCCTGTCATTTTCTAACAGTTTTGAGCAAACTATGTTCTCCAGTTAGTGTCTAGCCTTGCCTTGTGTAAAGTACAGAGGCATACGGTTTTTTAACCGTGTTCTTGTTTGTGCTCGAGTTCGTGCTTGCGCACGTGACTGTGCCTGGGCGCATGTCTATGTGCCAATGGCCTAAGGGCCTTTTGAGTGTGAAGTAACTCTTAAAATAAAAGATTTAAGTGTTGAACCGTATGTTTAAGGCATACAGAAGAAGAAATTAAGAAACTTTAAGTATAGAAATAACCAAAGCTTCTTAAGAAAAACTAAGTTTTTAAAAGATACATTTTTTCTTTTTTTGCCCTTATTTTATGTGTGTAACTATTTTTCTTTTTATTCTTGTGTGGATTATTTGCTTTAACTTTCACTAAATATTTTAAAACGAACTTTTGGACTGTGAGATTTCTTTGACACGCGTCTTACCTGTGCCTGACTTCGCCTTATACATCGCCGGCTACACTATTAGTAAAATGATATACAGTGTAAATTTTTCTTAGTAAATAGAGAAGGTATACATTAACATTTATAATGAAATATACAAACATATCTGTAACATATCTATTTATTATAGCTGTTAAGTACAGTATATATATGTATTATAAGCCAGATACTGTATGTACTGTACCCATTTACGGCTGGCAGCACAATCAGTTTAGTTTAAAAAGCACATGGTGTGGGAAGACCGATACACCTGCTATGGCCATTGGACATATGTTCGATTGGACATTAGGGAAGATATTATGGAATTATAGAT
>NW_024378297.1:0-9138 GCF_016835505.1 Polypterus senegalus
TGTACACAAAAGTTATTTTCAGGCCCTGAAACGCGTTATGGTGAAATAAGGTTACCTTCAACTCTAACGCTGTGTAAAGTCAAAATACTCTGGTAAAAGCAGTTCTAAATGATGAAATCCCCAGTACCCTTATGGTTAAGAACTGTTTGGATGGTTTCCCCACTGTTTTTCAAAGTGCAATTCAACATCTCAAACTCACCTTTTGAAATTCCTATTGAGTTGCATTGGGCAGAACTGAAGTTGAGTTAAATTTAATGAGTCTTAACTTCTATGTTGTGAAACCACTTAAAACACATCTGCGACATAGTTTTTTACAGAAATGAACTGTTTGAACAGTTTCCTGGTGGAAAACAAGCCGTCACACATGTGTACACAAAGTTGTTTTTCAGGTCTTGAAAAGTGTTATGATGAATTCAGGTTACCTTCAACTCTAACTCTTTGGAAAGTCAAAATACTCTGGTAAAAGCAGTTCTAAATGATGGAAACCCCAGTACCCTTATGGTTAAGAACTGTTTGGATGGTTTCCCAACTGTTTTCAAAGTGCACTTCAACATCTCAAACTCACTTTTTGAAAATCCTTTGACTTGCATTGGGCCAAATCTAAAGTTGAGTGAAACTCAATGAGTCTTAACTTCTATGTTGTGAAACCACTTGAAAAACATCAGCGACATAGTTTTTTACAGAAATGAACTGTTTTGAACAGTTTCCTGTTGGAAAACAAGGCGTCACACATGTGTACACAAAGTTATTTTCAGGCCCTGAAACGCATTATGGTGAAATAAGGTTACCTTCAACTCTAACGCTGTGTAAAGTCAAAATACTATCGTAAAAACAGTTCTAAATTATGAAATCCCCAGTACCCTTATGGTTAAGAACTGTTTGGATGGTTTCCCAACTGTTTTCAAAGTGCACTTCAACATCTTAAACTCACCTTTTGAAATCCTATTAACTTGCAATGGACAAAAACTGAAGTTGAGTGAAACTCAATGAGTCTTAACTTCTATGTTGTGAAACCACTTGAAACACATCTGCGACATAGTTTTTTACAGAAATGAACTGTTTTGAACAGTTTCCTGGTGGAAAACAAGGCGTCACACATGTGTACACAAAGTTATTTTCAGGCCCTGAAACGCGTTATGGTGAAATAAGGTTACCTTCAACTCTAACGCTGTGTAAAGTCAAAATACTCTGGTAAAAGCAGTTCTAAATGATGAAATCCCCAGTACCCTTATGGTTAAGAACTGTTTGGATGGTTTCCCACTGTTTTCAAAGTGCAATTCAACATCTCAAACTCACCTTTTGAAATTCCTATTGAGTTGCATTGGGCAAGAACTGAAGTTGAGTTAAATTTAATGAGTCTTAACTTCTATGTTGTGAAACCACTTAAAACACATCTGCGACATAGTTTTTTACAGAAATGAACTGTTTTGAACAGTTTCCTGGTGGAAAACAAGCCGTCACACATGTGTACACAAAGTTGTTTTCAGGTCTTGAAAAGTGTTATGATGAATTCAGGTTACCTTCAACTCTAACTCTGTGGAAAGTCAAAATACTCTGGTAAAGGCAGTTCTAAATGATGAAACCCTCAGTACCCTTAAGGTTAAGAACTGTTTGGATGGTTTCCCAACTGTTTTCAAAGTGCACTTCAACATCTCAAACTCACTTTTTGAAATCCCCTTTGACTTGCATTGGGCCAAATCTAAAGTTGAGTGAAACTCAATGAGTCTTAACTTCTATGTTGTGAAACCACTTGAAAAACATCAGCGACATAGTTTTTTACAGAAATGAACTGTTTTGAACAGTTTCCTGGTGGAAAACAAGGCGTCACACATGTGTACACAAAGTTATTTTCAGGCCCTGAAACGCGTTATGGTGAAATAAGATTACCTTCAACTCTAACGATGTGTAAAGTCAAAGTACTCTGGTAAAAGCAGTTCTAAATGATGAATCCCCAGTACCCTTATGGTTAAGAACTGTTTGGATAGTTTCCCAACTGTTTTCAAAGTGCACTTCACATCTTAAACTCACCTTTTGAAATCCCCATTAACTTGCAATGGACAAAACTGAAGTTGAGTGAAACTCAATGAGTCTTAACTTCTATGTTATGAAACCATTTGAAACACATCTGTGACATAGTTTTTTACAGAAATAAACTGTTTTGAACAGTATCCTGGTGGAAAACAAGCCGTCACACATGTGTACACAAAGTGATTTTCAGCCCTTGAAACGCGTTATGGTGATTTCAGGTTACCTTGAACTGTAACTCTTTGGAAAGTCAAAAAACTCTGGTAAAAGCAGTTCTAAATGATGAAATCCCCAGTACCCTTATGGTTAAGAACTGTTTGGATGGTTTCCCCACTGTTTTTCAAAGTGCAATTCAACATCTCAAACTCAACATTTGAAATTCCTATTGAGTTGCATTGGGCAAGAACTGAAGTTGAGTTAAATTTAATGAGTCTTAACTTCTATGTTGTGAAACCACTTGAAACACATCTGCGACATAGTTTTTTACAGAAATGAACTGTTTTGAACAGTTTCCTGGTGGAAAACAAGGCGTCACACATGTGTACACAAAGTTATTTTTTAGGCCCTGAAACGTGTTATGGTGAAATAAGGTTACCTTCAACTCTAACGCTGTGTAAAGTCAAAATACTCTGGTAAAAGCAGTTCTAAATGATGAAATCCCCAGTACCCTTATGGTTAAGAACTGTTTGGATGGTTTCCCACTGTTTTCAAAGTGCACTTCAACATCTCAAACTCACCTTTTGAAATTCCTATTGAGTTGCATTGGGCAAGAACTGAAGTTGAGTTAAATTTAATGAGTCTTAACTTCTATGTTGTGAAACCACTTAAAACACATCTGCGACATAGTTTTTTACAGAAATGAACTGTTTTGAACAGTTTCCTGGTGGAAAACAAGGCGTCACACATGTGTACACAAAGTTATTTTCAGGCCCTGAAAAGTGTTATGGTGAATTCAGGTTACCTTCAACTCTAACTCTGTGTAAAGTCAAAATACTCTGGTAAAAGCAGTTCTAAATGATGAAATCCCCAGTACCCTTATGGTTAAGAACTGTTTGGATGGTTTCCCCACTGTTTTCAAAGTGCACTTCAACATCTCAAACTCACCTTTTGAAATTCCTATTGAGTTGCATTGGGCAAAAACTGAAGTTGAGTTAAATTTAATGAGTCTTAACTTCTATGTTGTGAAACCACTTGAAACACATCTGCGACATAGTTTTTTACAGAAATGAACTGTTTTGAACAGTTTCCTGGTGGAAAACAAGGCGTCACACATGTGTACACAAAGTTATTTTCAGGCCCTGAAGCGTTATGGTGAAATAAGGTTACCTTCAACTCTAACGCTGTGTAAAGTCAAAATACTCTGGTAAAAGCAGTTCTAAATGATGAAATCCCCAGTACCCTTATGGTTAAGAACTGTTTGGATGGTTTCCCCACTGTTTTCAAAGTGCAATTCAACATCTCAAACTCACTTTTTGAAATTCCTATTGAGTTGCATTGGGCAAAAACTGAAGTTGAGTTAAATTTAATGAGTCTTAACTTCTATGTTGTGAAACCACTTGAAACACATCTGTGACATAGTTTTTTACAGAAATGAACTGTTTTGAACAGTTTCCTGGTGGAAAACAAGCCGTCACACATGTGTACACAAAGTTGTTTTCAGGTCTTGAAAAGTGTTATGATGAATTCAGGTTAACTTCAACTCTAACTCTGTGGAAAGTCAAAATACTCTGGTAAAGGCAGTTCTAAATGATGAAACCCCAGTACCCTTATGGTTAAGAACTGTTTGGATGGTTTCCCAACTGTTTTTCAAAGTGCACTTCAACATCTCAAACTCACTTTTGAAATCCTTTGACTTGCATTGGGCCAAATCTAAAGTTGAGTGAAACTCAATGAGTCTTAACTTCTATGTTGTGAAACCACTTGAAAAACATCAGCGACATAGTTTTTACAGAAATGAACTGTTTTGAACAGTTTCCTGGTGGAAAACAAGGCGTCACACATGTGTACACAAAGTTATTTTCAGGCCCTGAAGCGTTATGGTGAAATAAGATTACCTTCAACTCTAGCTGTGTAAAGTCAAAGTACTCTGGTAAAAGCAGTTCTAAATGATGAAATCCCCAGTACCCTTATGGTTAAGAACTGTTTGGATGGTTTCCCAACTGTTTTCAAAGTGCACTTCAAATCTTAAACTCACCTTTTGAAATCCCCATTAACTTGCAATGGACAAAACTGAAGTTGAGTGAAACTCAATGAGTCTTAACTTCTATGTTGTGAAACCACTTGAAACACATCTGCGACATAGTTTTTTACAGAAATGAACTGTTTTGAACAGTTTCCTGGTGGAAAACAAGGCGTCACACATGTGTACACAAAGTGAATTTCAGGCCCTGAAGCGCGTTATGGTGAAATAAGGTTACCTTCAACTCTAACGCAGTGTAAAGTCAAAATATTATGGTGAAAACAGTTCTAAATGATAAAATCCCCAGTACCCTTATGGTTAAGAACTGTTTGGATGGTTTCCCAACTGTTTTTCATAGTGCACTTGACATCTTAAACTCACTTTTGAAATCCCCATTAACTTGCAATGGACAAAAACTGAAGTTGAGTGAAACTCAATGAGTCTTAACTTCTATGTTGTGAAACCACTTGAAACACATCTGTGACATAGTTTTTTACTGAAATGAACTGTTTTGAACAGTTTCCTGGTGGAAAACAAGCCGTCACACATGTGTACACAAAGAAATTTCAGGCCCTGAAGCGTTATGGTGAAATAAGGTTACCTTCAACTCTAACGCTGTGTAAAGTCAAAATACTATGGTAAAAACAGTTCTAAATGATGAAATCCCCAGTACCCTTATGGTTAAGAACTGTTTGGATGGTTTCCCAACTGTTTTCAAAGTGCACTTCACATCTCAAACTCACTTTTGAAATCCTATTAACTTGCAATGGACAAAAACTGAAGTTGAGTGAAACTCAATGAGTCTTAACTTCTATGTTGTGAAACCACTTGAAACACATCTGTGACATAGTTTTTACAGAAATGAACTGTTTTGAACAGTTTCCTGGTGGAAAACAAGCCGTCACACATGTGTACACAAAGTTGTTTTCAGGTCTTGAAAAGTGTTATGATGAATTCAGGTTACCTTCAACTCTAACTCTGTGGAAAGTCAAAATACTCTGGTAAAGGCAGTTCTAAATGATGAAACCCCAGTACCCTTATGGTTAAGAACTGTTTGGATGGTTTCCCAACTGTTTTCAAAGTGCACTTCAACATCTCAAACTCACTTTTGAAATCCCCTTTGACTTGCATTGGGCCAAATCTGAAGTTGAGTGAAACTCAATGAGTCTTAACTTCTATGTTGTGAAACCACTTGAAAAACATCAGCGACATAGTTTTTTACAGAAATGAACTGTTTTGAACAGTTTCCTGGTGGAAAACAAGGCGTCACACATGTGTACACAAAGTTATTTTCAGGCCCTGAAACGCGTTATGGTGAAATAAGATTACCTTCAACTCTAACGCTGTGTAAAGTCAAAGTACTCTGGTAAAAGCAGTTCTAAATGATGAAATCCCCAGTACCCTTATGGTTAAGAACTGTTTGGATGGTTTCCCAACTGTTTTTCAAAGTGCACTTCAACATCTCATACTCACTTTTGAAATCCTATTAACTTGCATTGGGCAAAACTGAAGTTGAGTGAAACTCAATGAGTCTTAACTTCTATGTTGTGAAACCACTTGAAACACATCTGCGACATAGTTTTTTACAGAAATGAACTGTTTTGAACAGTTTCCTGGTGGAAAACAAGGCGTCACACATGTACACAAAGTTATTTTCAGGCCCTGAAAGCGTTATGGTGAAATAAGGTTACCTTCAACTCTAACGCTGTGTAAAGTCAAAATACTCTGGTAAAAGCAGTTCTAAATGATGAAATCCCCAGTACCCTTATGGTTAAGAACTGTTTGGATGGTTTCCCAACTGTGTTTTCAAAGTGCACTTCAACATCTCAAACTCACTTTTTGAAATCCCATTAACTTGCATTGGACAAAAACTGAAGTTGAGTGAAACTCAATGAGTCTTAACTTCTATGTTGTGAAACCACTTGAAACACATCTGTGACATAGTTTTTTACAGAAATGAACTGTTTTGAACAGTTTCCTGGTGGAAAACAAGGCGTCACACATGTGTACACAAAGTTGTTTTCAGGCCCTGAAAAGTGTTATAATGAAATTCAGGTTACCTTCAACTCTAACTCTGTGGAAAGTCAAAATACTCTGGTAAAGCAGTTCTAAATGATGAAATCCCCAGTACCCTTATGGTTAAGAACTGTTTGGATGGTTTCCCAACTGATTTTCAAAGTGCACTTCAACATCTCAAACTAACTTTTTGAAATTCCTTTGACTTGCATTGGGCCAAATCTGAAGTTGAGTGAAACTCAATGAGTCTTAACTTCTATGTTGTGAAACCACTTGAAAAACATCAGCGACATAGTTTTTTCAGAAATGAACTGTTTTGAACAGTTTCCTGGTGGAAAACAAGGCGTCACACATGTGTACACAAAGTTATTTTCAGGCCCTGAAGCAGCGTTATGGTGAAATAAGATTACCTTCAACTCTAACGATGTGTAAAGTCAAAGTACTCTGGTAAAAGCAGTTCTAAATGATGAAATCCCCAGTACCCTTATGGTTAAGAACTGTTTGGATGGTTTCCCAACTGTTTTTCAAAGTGCACTTCAACATCTCAAACTCACCTTTTGAAATCCCCATTAACTTGCAATGGACAAAAACTGAAGTTGAGTGAAACTCAATGAGTCTTAACTTCTATGTTGTGAAACCACTTGAAACACATCTGTGACATAGTTTTTTACAGAAATAAACTGTTTTGAACAGTATCCTGGTGGAAAACAAGCCGTCACACATGTGTACACAAAGTGATTTTCAGCCCTTGAAACAGCGTTATGGTGATTTCAGGTTACCTTGAACTGTAACTCTTTGGAAAGTCAAAAAACTCTGGTAAAAGCAGTTCTAAATGATGAAATCCCCAGTACCCTTATGGTTAAGAACTGTTTGGATGGTTTCCCAACTGTTTTTCAAAGTGCAATTCAACATCTCAAACTCAGCTTTTTGAAATTCCTATTGAGTTGCATTGGGCAAAACTGAAGTTGAGTTAAATTTAATGAGTCTTAACTTCTATGTTGTGAAACCACTTGAAACACATCTGCGACATAGTTTTTACAGAAATGAACTGTTTTGAACAGTTTCCTGGTGGAAAACAAGGCGTCACACATGTGTACACAAAGTTATTTTCAGGCCCTGAAGCGTTATGGTGAAATAAGGTTACCTTCAACTCTAACGCTGTGTAAAGTCAAAATACTCTGGTAAAAGCAGTTCTAAATGATAAATCCCCAGTACCCTTATGGTTAAGAACTGTTTGGATGGTTTCCCCACTGTTTTTCAAAGTGCAATTCAACATCTCAAACTCACCTTTTGAAATTCCTATTGACTTGCATTGGGCCAAAACTGAAGTTGAGTGAAACTCAATGAGTCTTAACTGCTATGTTGTGAAACCACTTGAAACACATCTGCGACATAGTTTTTTACAGAAATGAACTGTTTTGAACAGTTTCCTGGTGGAAAACAAGGCGTCACACATGTGTACACAAAGTTATTTTCAGGTCTTGAAAAGTGTTATGATGAATTCAGGTTACCTTCAACTCTAACTCTGTGGAAAGTCAAAATACTCTGGTAAAAGCAGTTCTAAATGATGAAATCCCCAGTACCCTTATGGTTAAGAACTGTTTGGATGGTTTCCCAACTGTTTTCAAAGTGCACTTCAACATCTCAAACTCACCTTTTGAAATTCCTTTGACTTGCATTGGGCAAAACTGAAGTTGAGTGAAATTCAATGAGTCTTAACTTCTATGTTGTGAAACCACTTGAAACACATCAGCTGACATAGTTTTTACAGAAATGAACTGTTTTGAACAGTTTCCTGGTGGAAAACAAGGCGTCACACATGTGTACACAAAGTTATTTTCAGGCCCTGAAACGCGTTATGGTGAAATAAAGTTACCTTCAACTCTAACGCTGTGTAAAGTCAAAATACTCTGGTAAAAGCAGTTCTAAATGATGAAATCCCCAGTACCCATATGGTTAAGAACTGTTTGGATGGTTTCCCCACTGTTTTCAAAGTGCAATTCAACATCTCAAACTCACCTTTTTGAAATTCCTATTAAGTTGCATTGGGCAAAACTGAAGTTGAGTTAAATATAATGAGTCTAAACTTCTATGTTGTGAAACCACTTGAAACACATCTGCGACATAGTTCTTTACAGAAATGAACTGTTTTGAACAGTTTCCTGGTGGAAAACAAGCCGTCACACATGTGTACACAAAAGTGATTTTCAGGTCTTGAAAAGTGTTATGATGAATTCAGGTTACCTTCAACTCTAACTCTGTGGAAAGTCAAAATACTCTGGTAAAGCAGTTCTAAATGATGAAACCCCAGTACCCTTATGGTTTAAGAACTGTTTGGATGGTTTCCCAACTGTTTTCAAAGTGCACTTCAACATCTCAAACTCACTTTTGAAATCCCTATTGACTTTGCATTGGGCAAAAACTGAAGTTGAGTGAAACTCAATGAGTCTTAACTTCTATGTTGTGAAACCACTTAAAACACATCTGCGACATAGTTTTTACAGAAATGAACTGTTTTGAACAGTTTCCTGGTGGAAAACAAGGCGTCACACATGTGTACACAAAGTTGATTTCAGGCCCTGAAGCGTAGCGTTATGGTGAAATAAGGTTACCTTCAACTCTAACGCTTGTGTAAAGTCAAAATACTATGGTAAAGCAGTTCTAAATTATGAAATCCCAGTACCCTTATGGTTAAGAACTGTTTGGATGGTTTCCCCAGCTGTTTTTCATAGTGCACTTGACATCTCTAAACTCACTTTTGAAATGCCTCATTAACTTGCAATGGACAAAGAGGAAATTGAGTGAAACTCAATGAGTCTTAGCTTCTATGTTGTGAAACCACTTGAAACACATCTGTGACATATTTTTTACACTAGAAATGAACTGTTTTGTAGACAGTTTCCCTGGTGGAAAACAAG
>NW_024378298.1:0-13685 GCF_016835505.1 Polypterus senegalus
AAGCACCAGGACTCTAAAGACTCGGACCTTTGTCCTTTTGCATAGATATCCAAATCATATTATGTGATATCATCCATCCATCCAATTTCCAACCCGCTGAATCTGAACACAGGGTCATGGGGGTCTGCTGGAGCCAATCCCAGCCAACACAGGGCACAAGGCAGGAACCAATCCTTGGCAGGTTGCCAACCCACTGCAGATGTGATATCATCTACTCTTAAATTCTACTCTGTACTTCTAAAATTTTTATTTTTATACTGTATTGAGGATTTGTTCTGTTCTGTGTATTGTATTGTATTGACCCCCTTATTTTAGACACCCATTGTACGCCCAATCTACCTGGAAAGGGGTCTCTCTTTGAACTGCCTTTCCCAAGGTTTTCTCCATTTTTTCTCTTCAAGGGTTTTTTTGGATTTTTTTCTTGTCTTCTTAGAGAGTCAAGGCTAGGGGGCCGTCAAGAGGCAGGGCCTGTTAAAGCCCATTGCGGCACTTCTTGTGTGATTTTGGGCTAAACAAAAAATAAATTGTATTGTATTGTATTGTATATCTATATCTAAATTAAAAGTGATCTAAATTAATTACAAATATAAACTCCAAAATAACTGATCACATCAGTATTCACCCACTTCAAGCCAGTATGTACTTTTGCCAACCATTACAGCCTTGAGTGTGTGTGCACAGGTCTCTGTCAGCTTTGTACTTCTGGACAATACCATTTTCCTGCATTCATCTCAAGTTACTCAAGTTCTGTCAGGATGCTCCGAGATTGTGAGTGAACAACCTGTTTAAAGTACAGCCACACATTCTTAATTGGATTGAGATCTGGGGCCTCATGCATACCGCCATGCGTGCAATTCACACTAAAACATGGCATATACACAAAAAAATCCAGATGCATAAATCTGTGTGTACGGCAACTTCCACGTTCTTCTGCTACACAAATCCCGGTCTTTTTGAAAAGTACGCACGTGCATGCGCCTGCTGCCACACCACATCTCCTCCCAGAATTACGCCTCTTTGAGTATACACATCAATATAAATAGCCCTTAAGTTCAGCATTCTGTTAAAAGACAATGGCAAAAGCACGGGGGAATATATAAGAATTTCAATGAATACCAAATGGAGGCAAGGAAAAACATACTATTTGTTGGTTTAAACAGTGGTATAAGCAACAAAAGTAAGTTGATCGAGTGACATAGAGTTTCAGAGAAACTTGAAAGTTCAAGTTCACAGTCTCATAGTGCCCGAAATAAAAAAGAAATGGTCAGATATCAAAGTTGCTGTGAAAAGGTGAGTAGTAACCCACCGTCTGAGTGTCATATAAAAGCTTATTAGGGTACAGAAAGAAAAATATAGACACAGTGGGAAAAAAAGCTTAAAATGTCAAGCTTAATCTTGAAATTTCCATTTTAATCACATAGTTTATTTTGTCATTAAAACAGAACATCATAAACTTCACCTTAAAATCGTTTAATTGACTAGTTTCTCAAATACCATCGTAACTAAAGTAGCACATTAAATACTTTGTATTGTATGTGCTCTGTGTGTGTGAATTACAACGTGCTTCTTAAACGGGCTTTCTCTTCCACCGACAGGACACAGAATCCATTTATGATATTACAGCTCTCTGAATAATTAAAATACTGAGATGTATACTTGATATCATTTTCATGATAATAGGAATTAAAGCATGTATTACAAATGGGGACACTGTGGCGCAGTGTTAATGGCAAGCTGGCACCCCATCGAGAGATTGTTCCTGCCTTCCACAAGACGCTAGCTGCACTGTGCATGACCTTCGATGAAATAATTTATTGCAGCAGTACTGTCTCTTTCAAAAGTACTAACCCAGAATTCCTGTCCTTACTTTTCTTTCTCCGAGTATCGCCACACAATTAGCTCTGTAATAGATGTCATGCCAACTGTAAGCTTAGAACGCCAATTCTTCAAAACTTTTAAGGAACATTGTTTATTTATTCTATCCATCTGTCCATCCAGGGTCGCACCAGTCCCAGCACTCTGTGACACCATGTTCTCACATGTTTAATTGTTAACAATATAGATTATTTAAATGACAAAATTAATCTGTATATTGTAATAAACATATTTTGCTGTATTTCACCTTAAAAATGATATTGTCATCATATGTAAATATGCGCTTGATAAAGTGGCTCAGGTTGTGTAATATTACGACTGTATTGCAAATTTACAGTGAGGCAATTGTACTAATAAATGCAAACACTTCTAACAGGAGCACTTGATGGACTGATTGAGTGCGTTTACAGCTCTTGGGATGAAACTGTTTCTGAACCGTGAGGTCTGTACAGAAAAGGCTCTGAAGCGCTTGCCGTATGTATTCAAATAGACTGTATGCATTGCTAAGGCAGTGTGTGCTTGATGCTGTATCCCAATAATTTTCTTTCCAATTAGCTGCTGTAGAGCTGTGATTCCACACACAGATACAGTGGGATAAATACTCTGAGTGGTGCAGTGAGAGTAACAACGCTAAAGCAGCTTTGGTATTTGGAATAGTTTGGCCATTCCGTGGACCATTATATTGTTACAGGTTAATTACAATCAGATGCCTTAAACTAATAAACAATATGCAGTTAATTTCAGTGTAGCAGTGTCAGGGATGTGGATTTAAAAAAGAAAGGGAAACAACAACAACAACATTTATTTATATAGCACATTTTCATACAAACAGTAGCTCAAAGTGCTTTACATAATAAAGAATAGAAAAATAAAAGACACAATAAGAAAATAAAATAAGTCAACATTAATTAACATAGAATAAGAGTAAGGTCCAATGGCCAGGGTGGACAGAAAAAAAAACTCCAGGCGGCTGGAGAAAAATAAAATCTGTAGGGATTCCAGACCATTAGACTGCACAGTCCCCATACAGGAACAGTAGCACTGCTTTGATGCTGGGTACTGCCAGTTTGCAACACCTAGTGGAGAACTTGCGTACACCAGGGATTAAGGTGGTGTGAAAATGTGTGTGGCTTTATGACAAGTTTAGTTTTTATACATCTTGATGTGAGCATGGAAACGAGCGTATGCATCATTTCTTTGCGTACACACTGTTTATACTTGAGGCCTCAGGACTCTGACTCAGCCATTTCTTTTTTTGGTCATTACTGTATAGTTTGACTTTATGCTTGGGGTCATTGTCTTGCTGAAAAACAAGTTATTTTCCCAAGTTGTAGGTTTCTTGCAGATGACATAAGGACTTCTCTGAATTTTGGTGCATTCATTTGATCCTTGACCCTCACAAGCCTTCCAGGGACTGCTGCAATGAAGCATCTCACCCACATAATATTGGCTTGACCATTCTTCACTGTGGGGATAGTGTGTTTTTGACAATGTGAAGTGTGCCAATCTGCCAATCATTAAGTTTAGTCTGAAGCCCAAAAGCTCAATTTTATTCTCATCAGGCCATGGTCCCCTAAGTGCCTTCTGGCAAATGCTAGCTGAGATGTCATGTGTGCATTTTTAACAGTGGCTTTCTCTTTTCCACTCTTCCCTAAAGCTGCAACTGATGAAGCAACACTTACTGAATCCAGATTCTCCTCAGTCTTAGCCACTGTAGCTTGTAACTCTTTTAGAGTTATCATAGGTCTCATGGTGGCTTCCATCACTAGTCTTGTTTTTGAACAGTCAGTCAATTTTTATGGACAGCTTTCAAATTTAGCATTGTTAATACTTTTCCCACATTTGAATGGTTGATTCAGATGGACACCAAGAGATTTGGATATTTTCTTGTCTCTAACCCTTGACTTGTGCTTTTCAATCACCTTTTCAAAGAGTTGCTTGGTGTGTTCTTTTTTATCTTTGTTGCATAATTTAGATCACTTTACTGACTCAGCACAAACTGGACCTTCTAGATTACATGTGTATTTATACTTAATCTCTCAAACCCCTTAAATACAGTTAGGTGATTGCTATTGAACTAATTATGTGACTTTTAAACCCAACTGGCTGTACCAATAATGATTTAGGGATGTCATATTAAATAGGTGAATACGTATGTGATCAGTTATTTTGTGTTTCACTGTGATTCAATGTTGTATAATAATAAAATGTGAAAACTTCCAAGGTGGTGAGCACTTTTTATAGACATTGTATATGAATCAAATAGTAGGTTCTGCCAGTCTGTTTACCAACTGCTTTATCTTTATTATAAGTAATGCCCTGAACAGCATGCAGTATCACAAGAAGAAGAAGATTTCAACATAATATCAGATATCAAATCAAAGGAATATAATAAAAATATTAAAGATGTCTAAGGTACATTTAAGCTACACCGCAACAGTGAGCGACTCATGGTGGAGATAGGATAAAGAAAAGAGAACAATGCACTGGAGATAAATTAACTTAAAATAGGATTTGATGTCACCGAGCAAAACTAATGGGATTTGGTTTCAGACAGTAAATACAGCGTGACATACTGTAGCATTCTTAAAACAGCTACATCCAATTCAGGGTAATAGAGAGCTGCAGCCTAACCCACCACCATCTGACATAAGGCAGGAACCACCTCTGGATAGGATGCTATTCCATGGCAGCACCAGCTCATACACACATTAACGAGGAATAATTTAGAATTTCTAATTAACCTAACATGCATGTCTTTGGGATGCAAAAGGAAAAAAGTCTTTTATTAAAGGAAGCAAATCCATAAAGGACATTCTCATACATGAAGCCATTTTACTGCTGCCTATCAACATAATATCAAGCCCTTAGACTATAAAAAGGAAGTAAATTATGAAATGAAAGGTGTACAGTCATATAATTCAAATATTTGCAATCCACTAATATGATCAAGGCTGATTCAAGAGATCATTTAAACAAACAATCAAGCTCATTGATGCTTTCAGATCCTATTCACTGACCCTTAGTTGTGTCAAAGAAGCCAACAGGAGAAAATGGTTTAATATTGATGAGTGAATCTTGTTAAATGTACATTTAAAATAAATTCATAGCCTGTTGAGCGGGATATTGAAGAGCTGCAGGCTGTGTTGGAAAGAAATCTGAAGGAAGGCAGTCCCAACAGTGTCAAATCAATGATCAGCAACCCACTGCTGTTGCTTTTCTAGTATAAGGTGAAATGAAGTGCTTAACAAACAAAGCAGTGTTTTAAAAACAAATATTAAAAGTGGCAGCATGGTGGCGCTGCTGGATCAAAGCTCTAGAATCTGTGTAAGTATTGAGTTGATTTATTTTCCCTTGTCTCAATGGTGCATGTTAGGTTAACTGTCATTTTCTAATATACTTAGTCCTGAACAGGGTCGAGAAGCTAGAGCCCATCCCACCTGGCATGAGGCACAAGGCCATTGCAGGGTGAACACACACACACCCCTGTCCGCACACTAGGGACAATTTAGTATCTCCAATCAACTAAATCTGTATGTCTTTGAACTGTGGGAGGAAACCAGAGCACCCACACATGGGGAGAACATACAAAGTGAATGCACGGAGGACCCGTGATGTAATCCCTGGTTTCCTTACTGCAAGATTGCAGTGCTACCATGGCACCACCATGGCACCATCTTAGGATAACTGGTAAAGCTAAATTTGGTCTGCACTAAGTGAGAGTGGGCATGTGTGTGTGATGAAGTGCATGAGGGCTCTGTGGTGGTGCCTGTTTTTTATTTTTCTTTAATAGAAACAGTGTGCTCAGGTTCGTTGGGGGCTGTGCTTACTGCTACAAAGCCATGTGTCCCTGGGGTATTTATTCGGGAAATTGGCTGATCATGTATTCATATACAGGCATGATCAGTTCAGCTGGTTTCCTCATTGACACATCGCAGTGTCAGGAACATTTTTGCTTCTGTTGTGGGATTTCATACCCTTAGGTATCCATTGGGTTCATTTATTTTTGAAATATAATTATAGTTTTAATCTTGTTTGTGATTTGAGCCATTATATCAATGCCATTCTGATATTGTTATTGTTGATAACGCAGAGTTTATGACCTGTCAATCAGGACATGACAGGATAAAAGGTCATCCGGAGCTATCCTCTCCTCTCTGACTACACAGATTCCAAAACATTTCAAAGCCTTTTGAAATAATTTTCTTTGTTTCATTTTCCTGCATTTTGCACTCTCTTTACTCCGTCCTGTCTTCAATTTTTGTCTTAGGTTACTGATAGTTATCCTGTTCTTTGCTACATTTTTTGACTATGTCCTTTTCTTCCAGTTTCCCTCTGAAGTCTCATGCTTTCTGGGAATAATATGTGGGCCGTAATAAAGGCACTTGCACCAACAATAGCATAAAAGCAGCCGGAGTTAGGTTAGAGGGAAGATTGTGCAAAAACAAGGATTCAGAATGAAGAAGGAAAGAAGGTACCTGCAGGATGAGCCAGTATGGTAGAGAGGAGGCAGAGCTGTTGGTGGTCCTATGAGGAAGCAAGAAGAATGGCACTGCTAGGGTGGGTCACTTGTGCTGAACATTTCAGGGAGCAGGTGTGATTTAGTGCTCCAGGGGGCCGAAGTTAAGTGGCAGGACAACAGAGGTCTGGCTCCAAGCATCCCAGTGGTGAAAGATTGAGGTGCTTGAGATGAGAACCACAGAGATACTGCAGCTGCTGGGGTCTTAGCCGATGAGCAAGGAAGACAAGTAAGAATGACATACTGGGCTGGCAGGAGATTAGAAACTTGATGTTTAACAGTTTTATCTGTGGATTTTAACATGTTTGAGGAACCTCTTTTATCCTCACAAATGCAGCAGTTTTTATTTGGCAATTTATGTGTTTATTTGAAGAACTGCACAACTCTTTATTTATTGATTTGGACACTTTTGATGATTTAGTTTGGAATTAAAGCCCAAATCACTTGCACCAGTCTTACTGTTGTGTGTCCACATTGCACTGGTCCATCACAGCTCATGACTGTCAATGTCCAGGTTCAAGAAGAGCATGCCAATTGTGGGCAACACGGGCATCAGAAGATGTAAGTGATCCTTGTGATAGATGGCGGCCCATCCACAGCTGGATCCTGCTTCAGTTCTGATGCTAACAGGATAAGCTTCAGGCACTGAGTCTCTGAATTAGATACATTGGTTAGAAAATTGATGAGAAGGTTTTTAATATCATTAGAGTAAATCATTTATTTATTGATTAAATAGATTTTCTAGTGTGGTGGAACTATTTATTAAAGCAAATTTAAGACGCTGCAGCAGCTGTGGTCAGGCATTTGATAGAAAACTCCGTACTCTTTAAATTGCGTTGAATTATGGACATGCTTCCAGATTTTTCTCTCATTACCGAAATATAAAAAAATGAAGCAAAGCTTTGAAACTCTTCTGAAAGGTTGCCAGCTGGACCAGAAACATCTGAAGGTATTTTTTTTTCTTAGTTTGCCATAGAAACGGTTCTCCAGTAATTGCAATTTTATCCACTTCCTTTTATTTTAATAAAATGAGGATTAGACTGCATGTCTGGCTGCTTGCCCAGCTGTTTGCAGGGTTGAGTAGGTTGCTGCCTGGGTTCTCCAGTGGATGGATTTATTTTATAACGTAAAGTCGGGCTTTCGAGCTCTGCTTCTGTTCATCTGGGATTGACTTCTGCTGAAATCAGGACTGTCTGCGGCTCTTAATTTGCTGTGTGTTTGAATGTTTTCTTTAAAGAAACCTTTAAACGACAATCTTTAATACTGAGCATTGCAGACAAATACATGATGTTTATAAAATAAAAACTGCAGTTAACCAAAAAAAATGTTATACATAATCAAATGTGTGCAGATAGAATAAAACAAAAAATGAAATGGAAATGAATAAAATGTCATATCTAGCTTATACATGCCACTGAAAAAGTAAAATTTGAAAATACATAGACAAAGTACAGGAGGGACCATTGGGGAGTGCATTTCCAGGACAGGAGTCAGGGCTACAATTAGTGAATGCTCAAGGATTAATTACTAGTTAGAAAAAAATGCTGTTATTTGAGGTTCAAGAAACAATGCAACAGATAATTAGCAGAGACGGCCATTAGTTTATCATTGGCTTAGCACATTAAGTGGAAGCTAATGGCCAGACCATCGATGACACCAGGGGCAGCTAGATGGAGCTCTAGATTGTTAGACTTAAGAGTTCCTGGGTCTCTTATCTGAAGGTTAGAGATAAATAAGTTAAAAAACACCATACTAGATCCCACAAGAGGAAGCTTTTGGAAATATTAGGGGTGAAAAGAGCTGTCCTGCAGAGAAAGATAAGTCAAAGAAAGATAAAGAGGTCAGAAATTATGTGTAGGAGATAAATTAAGAAATAAATGTGGGCATGTTACCCCATTAGTTAGGTGGGAGACTTAATATTAAGTCAGACACAAGTTTAATATTCTACCCTATTGTTTTCTCTAATTACTTATTAGTGATGAGCAAACCTCGCAGATTTTGCTTCCATGCGAGTTTAGGAACTTTGCTGAACTCCACAAAATGCATTGAAGTCAATGGGGAAGAAGGAATTTAACTAGTTTTGAGTTGATTATAATGGAGCAATGATCTCTTGCGTATCAGAGGGCTACGGAAGTATCTGTATGCTGGACCAATTATTATGGCCAAAAATGTGATATGAGCTGTGAGGCAGCATTACCAACCATTCCACCACTGTGCCCCAAGTGACAAAAGACTTACATAGAATAATGACCACAAGTAGAATACAACAAATGGACACAAACTAGCAATAAGTATAAAAAAATATCATAGTGCCCTCTAGGGTTCCAATCTTGGGGCACACACCGTCCGTGTCATGAAGTAGTGGCATTACGCTGGCTCTTTTCATTATTTGAAGTCACAGCTCCGGACACAGCTGTGGAAATACTTCTCATTTATTAACATTTCATTAATATTATTTCACAGGGTCTCAACTTTTCTCTGACATGGGGAGAGAGAAGGGTACATCTCATTTAAGGTTTGTCTTCTGTGGCACATGGCTAAGTATGCAAAAAAGCGAAAGACTGAGTGAGTGCACAGGAATCAGTGTTCTACATCTGGTGACAGTACTCATAATATTCTCATTATGGTTAGCTAATGTACCTTACACATTAAAATACTGCCTGTTTTTTGTTTTTTTTTTAAATGCAGGCAGGAGGCAGCGATGTTACAGTACACATGCATAAAAGTTCTGCATAGCTACTACAGCTTTGTGATGTCACACTGCCTTTGCAAAGCATCATATAGTACTGGAGAAATAAAAAGTTTGTCTAAGCCAGCAGCACAGTGAATTTCCAGAAAAATATTTGTCAAACAATGTCATCAGTGAGCACAACATATTCATTTCGAAAAACACTTTGGTGAACTTTGCCAATCAACACTATTGCTTATTACCCTTCATTTCACAGTTACATGCTTAATTAATTGTATGCATAAATGTGTAGGGAGTGGTTATGAAAATGAAAATATCAGTTATTTCTGAAATAAGAGCTTGAACATGTTTTATAGACACGTCAGGCGTCTATTGATACTTTGTCATTGGATACTAAATAATAGTCAAGAACACAAAAGTAGCCCAAGCATTACGGCATAACAAGAATTTGATTTAGGATTTTTTCCTCTTTTCACAAAATAATCTGTTTTGTGCATCTCTGTATTATCCTTGAATAAAACTCTTTCAATAAGAAAAAATAGAAATTATAACATGGCTCTAGATTAATGAACGTGCACTATACGGCATATGGTGAGAAAGAAACAGGTCTTATGGGTACACATGTAACAAAACAGTAGTTTGAAGAAATGATATCACAATGAGCTCTGCCATCTTATGATGCAAAAATGTGTTCAGGATGAGTCTTACAATAATTTTAATGTTTCTAGCTTTTATTTATCTTGGAAAACTTGTTTGTAAAACCTACAGTATGTGGCTGTAGGTTGTACATCATAACATTAATTTCTAAAAGAAATTTGGAATCATTGTTCTAAATTATTTTTCTAATGACCAGAGCACTTAGGGTGTGCAGCAACAAAAAACTAACAGACTTGAGTGCTTGACTTCAACACTGAAGAGTCCTGTTGGCTCTGTATCAGTGTAGGGCACAATTTCCTGCCATTGCTGTGATGAACGTTCAATGCTAATCACCACTTTGTAATTCAAAGGTGTCATTTCATTCTCTGTAGGCAGCATTTCTTTCCTAGATGTGAGGAGTTTCCCAGAATAAGATGTTTTCCACAGATAGTGTTTGTTTACCAAATGGTTTAAAGAGCTTGCCATGCAATTTACCCATAAGTCGACACCTTCATCACCAGAGGTGAACTCATTTGAAGATGATTTCATCAGTATCAATAAGACAATTATACTATTATACTAAATCCCTCTTGCAAAATTTTTGACCCTTATAGATTCTATACATTCAAGCTTATTTCATTGAATGTGGTGGCCTGAATCCATAATAATTGAATATAAATTTGGGTTTCATTTTCATGATCACTGCTTGTTTTCTATTGTTTAAAATTCCAAAAAAAACTGAGATACTACATGTATATATAGACAGGGGCAAATGTGTAACCCTCCAGAAAAAAATTTGATTATTACAATTGTCTCTGAAAAACCTTGAAACTGACAAAAGTGATGCACACCCATCATTGTTTATTCCATATTTAATAAAAATCAGACTTTGCTTTAGAGTTAAGATTCAACAGAATATTTCAAATAATGACACAAAATGAATATGGCATGGAAAAAAAAATAATGGGATGCATATTATGTTGCAAAACTTTTAGAGGCAATCACCAAAAGCATACAATTCCTGGAGCTCTCAAAGAGACTTCTCCACCTGTCAACATATAGTTTGGCCCACTGCTCCTGAGCAAACTGTTCTAGCTGGGTCAGGTTTGAAGGGGGCCTTCTCCAGACTGCATGTTTCAGTGTTTTCAATAGATGTTCGATAGGATTCAAATCAAGGCTCATTGAAGGCAACTTCAGAATAGTCCATTGTTTTGTTGTTAGCCATTCTTGGTTGCTTTTAGCTGTGTCTCTTTGGTCATTAACCTGATGGAGGATCCATCACCTGTGACTGAAACTGAGCTTTCTGACACTGGGCATAATGTCTTGATAGACTTGATATTTCATTTTCCTGCCCAGACTGAAAATACCCCATGTCAGACATAGCAAATGTCTGAGCCTCCCTATATGTTTCACAGTATGTATGGTGTTCTTTTCTTTGAAAGCTTAATTTTTTCATCTTTGGACATCGAGATGAAGTGACTTGCCAAAAAGCTCCAGTTCTGTCTCATCTATCCAAAGGACATTCTCAAAGAAACACTTTCAATATACATTTTAACAAATTGGATCTGGATTTTTTATGTTTTTCTTTCATCAATGGGGACCTTTTGGTCTTCTTCCATTCACCCCACTGTCACTCATAAAACAACAAATGGTGAGATCAGACACTGATGGACCTTGACCTTGTAGCATTCAGTTTGTATCTCTTTGGAAGTCGTCCTTGGCTTTTTGTCTAACATTCTCAATATCCTTCTGCCGATTCTGAGGTTAATATTCCATTTGCAGCCATGTGTAGGCAGGTTGGCTACAGGTCCATTGACCTTAAACGTCTTAATGATATTTACAAGTGTTGTCACATGAACATCAAGCTGCTTGAAGATGGTCTTATACTCTTTGCCTTTCACATGTTTGTGTATCATTTTCTTTCTGATCACCTCTGACATCTCTCTCTTCTTTGCTTTCTCTGGTCCGTGTTCAGTGTGGGATATTCAATGACACCAAACAGCAGAGTGTCTATTTTTCTTCAATTAAATAAGCTGAATGACTAATTGCACGATTGGGGACATGTCTGCCTTTAATTAAAGAAAACAGCTTGTTTGAAAAATTACTCTAACCCAATTATTTATGATGTTTTCTAGGGTTTCCAACAAATGTGTCCAGAATATTTGTAGAATAAGCAATACTTCATTGGTTTTCACACTTGCTTTGCTTTACACAATGACATATCAAAGGCATGCAGGTATTCTAGAGACAATTGCTTGTTATTTAATCACTTTTCAGAAGGCACAAATCACTTTTCCAATGAAACTGTTAGGGTAACAACAAATTAATCCATTCTGTATATTATGGAGCTTAAAAGTACACATTTTAAAATGTTAGTGGAAATATCTAATTATTTAAAACATAGACACATTTTAGAAATGTGACCAGATACAAATATTAATTATATGTGTTCAATTCTGTTCCCTCTTGAAACAAATAACAATAGAAATGCTTATAAAAAGATGAAACTCAAATGATAAGTATTGATCATTTGAACTGAAGTTGAGTTATACATGAATGCTTGAGATCTTTCCCACAAGTTATGTAACACCAGGAGAAATATTACTTTCGTAAGTTTTAGGTTTCTCCTGGAGTAGTCCCAAGTCAGAACATCAATAGTAAGTCATTTATCTATTTTCGGTCAGTTTGTGATTACGTATTGAATTTAGTAATATGTATAATGAACTTTCAGTCAGTCAACAAAATCAGTTTTAACTTCATTTTCTTGTTACAGAATTTCTGTTAATACAGTGCCCATTCATGTTTGTTGCATATTTCAGGTTAGGGTTAGGGGTTTAAAAATGAGTTTAAATATAAATACCAGTTTTGTAGATACAATGTATTTCTGTTAAACACAAATGGCAATTTTTACACTAATCATTAATAAGTCAGCTCTGTGGTTTGACTTCTCGAATTTCTGTAGTCCTTACGCACATCATTAATCCCAGATATCTCACACAATACAAATAAATAGAAACTTTGTTTAAGTGTTTGTTTTCATTTCCATTTGGATTTTTATTGTGTTCCTGCATGCATATTTTAATTTGTCATTTTGAGATTTACAGAATTAAACTGCAGTCTGTTTTCATTATTTTTGCTGCTCTGTGAAACATCAGCTTCCCCCATTACAAATAATGCGTTGTGTGTTAAACAGTTAAAACTAGGTATTGATTGATTCACTACTCACCATTCCAAGTTCATCTTTCTTGATGGTCAAATAACTGCAAAGGTATATCTTAAGTTGTAAAAATGTGGGACCAGGAAGCTACACGCTACATTCAGAATTAGAGACAGGATCTATTGACAGTATTGTGGACTTCTTGTGAAGTATGGAAGATAGTTGTGAGTTAATTTATTGACATCTGTCTAAATGAAGGAGGGACTGTAGATTTGACAACAAAGGTGTTTTTATTATTATTAAGATTCAGGGGAACAGAACTGACATTCCAAACACAATCAAGCAATACATTTCACAATTGTTCGGGGAAACCAATTGAGGCTCAAACTTCAAACCCTATAACTTTTCTAAAACATTTGGAAATCTTTGCTTCTATATCCATGTGTGTTTGCTAAAATAAAGGGTACAAGAGGGTCCAGAGATGAATGCAAAAAACAATGGCTAACATGTCCTAGGAAAATAGTTCTTTATCTAACTGGACTTACTGTACACTTCAACATTTAAAATACCCTTGTAGCACTATGGAGGAAAAAAAAAATTAGAAAGACCATTACAGATGTCCATTTCAATTAATTACAACTGAGACCTGTTTTTTTAAATAAAGCTTCTAAGCCAACAATTTTTGCCCTTTTTTTTTTGTTTTCCTTTTTTTTTTTTAATTTGTCCTTTCCCTCTTTTTTTAAAAAATTTTTATTTTGAAAAAGGGTTTTCACCGATTCCCGTACTTTTTTTTAATACTTTTGCAACTA